>NC_058520.1:212825120-213128120 GCF_904849725.1 Hordeum vulgare subsp. vulgare | reverse complement strand
ATAAGAAGATTCATAGCAAGTAGCAAGTAACAAGTAGAAATAGTAACAAGGGTGCAGCAAAGTGGCCCAATCCCTTTTGTAGCAAGGAACAAGCCTGGACAAACTCTAATAGGAGGTAAAGCGCTCCCGAGGACACACATGAATTTCTCTCAAGCTAGTTTTCATCATGTTCATATGATTCGCGTTCGCTACTTTGATAGTTTGATATGTGGGTGGACCACTGCTTGGGTGCTGCCCTTACTTGGACAAACATCCCACTTATGATTAACCCCTCTCGGAAGCATCCGCAACTACGAAATAAGAATTAAGACAAAGTCTAACCATAGCATTAAACTAGTAGATCCAAATCAGCCCCTTACGAAGCAACGCATAAACTAGGGTTTAAGCTTCTGTCACTCTAGCAACCCATCATCTACTTACTACTTCCCAATGCCTTCCTCTAGGTACAAATAATGGTGAAGTGTTATGTAGTCGACGTTCACATAACACACAGTAGAGGAAAAACAACATACAACACATCAAAATATCGAACGAATACCAAATTCACATGACTACTTATAGCATGACTTATCGCATGTCCTCTGGAACAAAAGTGACTACTCACAAAGCATAAATATATTCATGACCACAGAGGTATTGAATAGCATCAAGGATCTGAACATATAATCTTCCACCAAGTAATCCAACTAGCGTCAACTACAAAGAGTAATTAACACTACTAGCAACCTTACAACTACCAATCGGAGTTGCGAGACGGAGATTGGTTACAAGAGATGAACTAGGGTTTGGAGATGAGATGGTGCTGATGAAGATGTTGATGGTGATGAGTCCCCTCCTATGAGAGGAGTGTTGGTGATGATGATGGCGACGATTTCCCCCTCTGGGAGGGAAGTTTCCCCGGCAGGACGACCCTGCCGGAGCTCTAGATTGGTTCTGCTCAAGTTCCGCCTCGTGGCGGCGACGATTCCTCCCGAAAGCCTCCTCTTGATTTTTTCAAGAACGAAACCCTCCTTATAGAAAAAGAGGGGAGCCAGAGGGCCAACAGGGAGCCCACAAGCCCCCTAGGCGCGACCAGGGGGGTAGGTCGCGCCTAGCAGGCTTGTGGCCTCCTCATGGCTCCCCTCTGGTACTTCTTCCGCCCAGTATTTTTTATAAATTCCAAAATAATTCCTCGTTGATTTTCACGGCTTTTGGAGTTGCGCAGAAAAGGTATCTCAAACTTGATCCTTTTTCAGGCCAGAATTCCAGCTGCCGTCATTCTCCCTCTTCATGTAAACCTTGCAAAATAAGAGATAAAAGGCTTAAGTATTGTACCGTGAAGTGTAATAACGGCCCATAAAACGATAAATATCAACATAAAAGCATGATGCAAAATGGACGTATCAACTCCCCCAAGCTTAGACTTCGCTTGTCCTCAAGCAGAAACCGAGATCAATGAATATGCCCGCATGTTTAGAGAGAGAGGTGTCGACAAAACAAGATATGGACATGCAGGCATCATGATCATAATTAGAACAACAATATCATCATATAATCTCTTATGCTAAAGTGATAATTCCTTCACAAACTAAAGTATGGATCAAGAACCTTATTGAGAAATAACAACCAATAGCCTTTAGTCATTGAAGCAATTGCAATTTATCATAACATCAGAAAGAGTCAAGTAAGAGCTTGTAATGCAAATCCACATACTCAATCATCCTTTCGTCTTTTACAATTGCTACAACTCATGTTGTACTCATGAGATCAAAGTTTCAGTTGGACACAGAGAAAGATAGGGGCTTATAGTTTCGCCTCCCAACTACTTACCTCAAGGGTAATGTCAACAATAATAATTCATGAATACTTACTTCCAAGTTGACATATGAATATAGATCTTTCCCGAACATATGACGTTTGCCAAGATAAAGGCGAAATAAGGAATTGGTGTAGATCACCATGACTCTTTCAAGGGCAAAAATTAAAGGTACAAGATTGGCCCTTCGCAGAGGGAAGCAGAGGTTGTCATGCGCTTTTGGTGTTTGGATGTGTGTCCTCTTAGTGTGAAGGAACGTCACTTTATATTGCCTCCTGTGATAAAGAACTTTATTATGCGGTGTGTCGCTTTTATGTCTTCCTCATCACAGGTTCGTACAAAGCTTATTTTCCACATACTAATAGATCATACATATTTAGGGAGCAATTTTTATTGCTGGCACCGATGACAACTTACTTGAGAGATCTTCTTCAATCCATAGGTAGGTATGGTGGACTCTCATGGAAAAACTGGGTTGAAGGTTTATGGATGCACAAGTAGTATCTCTACTTAGTGCGAAAGTTTTGGCTGATATGAGGTGGAAGCAATCATCACATGCTAAGGGATCTCTTAGTCATATAATCATTGTTCGGAACCAAGCAAACATAATTCATTATGTTGTCTTCCTTGTCCAACATCTACTTCTAAGCATGTAATAGTTTAGTGAGTGTTCACAATCATACATGGTGCGCAAGATGATATATTTATATGTGAACCTCTCTTTCTTTATTACTTCCTATTAATTGCAGCAATGACCAAGGTCTACGTTTGTCCACCTACAACAAGTTTCAATCAACATTCTTTTTATATGTGGAGCCATCACTTCCCATAAGATCATTACATGATCTTTCATGCTTTTGTTCTTTTATCATTCCTTCTTTCAGATCATGGCATGAAGCAAGGCCCTTAACTAAAACACTCTTTATTATAGGACTCACGAACTCGAATACATCGGGGGTGACACAAAGCAAAACTCAAGCCTAGATCACTAAGAAATTTATTCTACTAGAGAAAGATAAGACCAAAAAGGATCGGAGTAAGAAAAGGTAAAGGCAAAAGATGTGATGGTGATACGATACCGGGGCAACTCCCCCAAGCTTGGCGCAAGCCAAGGGGATTGCCCATACCCATGCTTAACTGTCTTCCTTCGAAGGTGATGGTGGTGGAGTTGTCCTGTCTTTTGATTCCAAGAGGGCCATCAATCTTTGATTTATACCTTGGAGTTGTGTGATACGTTTCTCCAGCAAAACAACTTCACGGGTGAGATAAGTATTACGAACACGAGTTATTTCACATAACCTCAAGAGTTCGATCAAGGATGGAGGTAAAAGGTGGAGATAGGGTTGAAGAAAATCCTGCGCCTCAGCTCCTTCCTTATTGAGCACAGATTGCCCTTCGTCCAACAACGGATTCTCCTTCTTAATTTTGCCCTTAGTTTCTTCAAGCAGCCTTTCCTTGGCCTCCATGACCTCCATTCTTTTCAAATCAGCATTTACTTCTTCATGGACTTGAGGGAGATCGTTCTCCCCTACAAATTCCTGAGACGACATCTTGCTCTAAATATGTGGCAGAAACAGGCTCGAAACAAAAATAGAGGAAAAATTGCGTGATACGAGGGTCAGACCTTTCGGGAGAATATATAATGATTTTTTTCCGACCAGAAGGAGTACTCTGCAAGAAAATGGAGTCCGGGAGGCACACCATGTGGTCACAAGCCCCCCAGGCACGACCAGGGGGGTGGCCCGCGCCTGGCAGGCTTGTCGTCTCCTCGTGCGCTTTCCGGACTACTTTAATTTTTTCTATTTTCCTAAAAATTCCAAAATGGAGAAAAATTCCTACTAGAAAAGTTTTGGAGTCGGTTTACTTACCGAATCACATACCTCTTCGTTTTTGGAGTCTGAAATAGGCTGATAAATATCCCTTATGTACTCCTCCGGAGTTATGGTATTGATAATATTGCTTTCAACATTTATGGGAGTACCTGAGATATAATGCTTGATTCTTTGCCCATTTACTACTCTCGGAAAATTACCTTCCGTGCTGTTGATCTTGATGGCACCGGAACGATATACTTCCTCAACAATGTAAGGACCTTCCCATTTAGAGAGAAGCTTGCCTGCAAAAAATCTTAACCGAGAATTATATAGCAAGACATAATCACCTACATTGAACTCACGTTTTTGTATCCTTTTATCATGCCACCTCTTAACCTTTTCTTTAAACAACTTGGCATTTTTATATGCCTGGGCTCTCCATTCATCAAGTAAGCTAATATCAAATAACCTCTTCTCACGAGCAAGTTTGAAATCAAAGTTGAGGTCTTTGATTGCCCAATAAGCCTTATGCTCTAGCTCAAGAGGTAAATGACATGCTTTACCATAAACCATTTTGTACGGAGACATGCCCATGGGATTCTTATAAGCAGTTCTATAAGCCCACAGTGCATCATCGAGATTCTTAGACCAATTCTTTCTAGACGTATTGACAGTCTTTTGCAGAATTAGTTTAATCCCTCTATTCCTTAGCTCTACTTGACCACTGGACTGAGGGTGATAGGGAGATGCAACTGTATGGTTGACATCATACTTAGCAAGCGTTTTACGGAAAGCACCATGAATAAAATGTGAACCACCATCAGTCATTAGATATCTAGGGACTCCAAATCTAGGGAAAATAACTTCTTTAAGCATCCTGATAGAGGTGTTGTGATCATCACTACTAGTTTGGATGGCTTCTACCCACTTAGTAACGTAATCAACAGCAACTAGGATATGAGTATACCCGTTGGATTTTGGAAAAGGTCACATATAATCAAAGCCCCAAACATCAAATGGTTCAATGACAAGTGAATAATTCATAGGCATTTCCTGACGTTTACTGATATTACCTATTCTTTGACATTCGTCACAAGACAAGACAAACTCACGGGCATCCTTGAAGAGAGTGGGCCAATAGAAACCTGATTGCAATACCTTCTGTGCAGTTCTATCTCCCGCGTGGTGTCCTCCGTAAGCCTCGGAGTGACACTTCTGTAGGAACTGTCCCTGTTCATGTTTAGGTACACAACGTCTAATAACACCATCTACTCCTTCCTTATAAAGGTTAGTATCATCCCAAAAGTAATGTCTGAAATCAAAGAAGAATTTCTTCTTTTGCTGGTATGTGAAACTAGGTGGTATATATTTGGCAATGATATAATTTGCATAATCAGCATACCACGGTGTACTACGTGAAGTATTGATGATATTCAATTGCTCATGAGGAAAGCTATCATCAATAGGTTGTGGGTCATCAAGAACATTTACCAACCTAGACAAGTTATCTGCTACGGGGTTCTCAGCACCCTTCCTATCAACAACATGCAAATCAAATTCTTGTAGCAAGAGAACCCATGTGATAAGTCTAGGTTGGAGAATGTTCTTTCTTTTCCATGAGGTACTTAATAGCAGCGTGATCAGTGTGAATAGTGACTTTGGAACCAACTATGTAAGATCTGAACTTTTCACATGCAAACACAACTGCTAAAAATTCCTTTTGAGTAGTAGCATAGTTTCTTTGGGCAATGTCTAGAGTTTTACTAGCATAGTGAATAACATTCAACTTCTTATCAACTCTTTGTCCTAGAACAGCGCCAACAGCATAATCACTAGCATCACACGTGATTTCAAAAGGTAAGTTCCAATCAGGTGGTTGAACAATAGGCGCAGTTATCAAGGCCTTTTTAAGTATTTCGAAGGCTTCCTCACAATCATCGTCAAAAACAAAAGGAATATCCTTTTGCAAGAGATTGGTAAGAGGCCTAGAAATCTTAGAAAAGTCCTTAATGAACCTTCTATAGAAACCAACATGACCAAGGAAACTTCTTATACCTTTGATATCTGTAGGGCATGGCATTTTCTCTATCGCATCAACTTTAGCCTTATCGACTTCAATACCTCTTTCAGAAATTTTATGTCCTAAGACGATGCCTTCATTAACCATAAAGTGGCACTTCTCCCAATTCAAAACAAGGTTGGTGTCTTTACATCTCTGCAGGACTCGAGCAAGGTTGCTGAGGCAATCATCAAAAGAAGGCCCGTAAATGGAGAAGTCATCCATGAAAACCTCAACAATATTTTCACAAAAGTCAGAGAATATAGCCATCATACATCTTTGAAGGTAGCAGGTGCATTACATAAGCCAGAAGGCATATGTCTGTAAGCAAAGGTACCGAAAGGGCAGGTGAAAGTGGTTTTCTCCTGATCAGATTGTGCAACAGGTATTTGGGAGAAACCAGAATAACCATCTAGAAAGCAGAAGTGTGTGTGTTTAGAGAGTCTTTCTAGCATTTGGTCGATAAAAGGCAAAGGGTAATGATCTTTCCTAGTGGCTTTATTCAATTTCCTAAAATCAATCACCATCCTATAGCCAGTAATAATCCTGTGTGGGATCAATTCATCTTTATCATTAGGGACAACGGTAATACCTCCCTTCTTAGGGACGCAATGCACCGGACTCACCTAATCACTATGAGCAACATGATAGATAATACCTGCTTCCAGGAGCTTTAGTATTTCTTTTCTTACTACCTCTTTCATCTTAGGATTTAATCTCCGTTGATGATCGGCAACTGGTTTGGAATCAGGATCAGTTTTAATTTTGTGGTGGCATAGAGTGGGACTAATGCCCTTAAGAACATCAATAGTATATCCAATAGCAGCACGGTGCTTCCTTAGAGTTTTGAGTAACTTCTTTTCTTCATGCTCTGAGAGGCTAGCACTAATAATAATAGGATATATCTCTTTTTCATCAAGATAAGCATACCTAAGAGTATCAGGCAACTGTTTAAGCTCGAAAACAGGATCACTCTTTGGTGGGGGTGGATCTCCAAGCAGTTCAACACGCAAATTATTCTTAAGGATCGGATGTTGTTCAAAGATAACTCTATCTATCTCATCTCTTTCATCCATATGTATATCATTTTCATGCTCAAGCAAGTATTGCTCTAAAGGGCCAGTAGGAGGCACGGCAATGCAAGCAAGGGCAATAATTTCATCCTTACTAGACAACTCTTTTTCATGAGGTTGTCTACCAAACTTGGAGAGATTGAACTCATGTGACACACCTTCAAAGCCAACAGTGACAGTTTGTCTCTCATAGTCAATATGAGCATTCACAGTATTGAGGAAAGGTCTGCCAAATATGATGGGACAAAAGCTATCTTGTGTGGTAGCAAGAACGAGAAAATCAGCAGGATACTTCGTTTTTCCACACAAGACTTCAACATCTCTAACAATTCCCAAAGGGCAGATAGTTTCTCTATTGGCAAGATGAATAGTGACATCAATAGGTTCCATCTCCACAGGTGCAATCTCGTATTTAATTTCATCATACAAAGATTGAGTTATTGCACTAACACTAGCACCCACGTCACATAAACTATGATAACAATGATCTCCTATCTTAACAAAAACAAGAGGCGTGCCAACAACACGCCTATGTTTGTCTCTAGCATGTGGTTTAATAATTCTAGCAGCATCTTCACAGAAGTGAATATCATGGCCATCAACATTGTCGGACAGGAGATCTTTGATAATAGCAATGCTAGGTTCAACTCTAATTTGCCCAAGGGGTGTAGGTGTTCTAATGTAGCCCCTACGTATCACAGTTGAAACTTTAGGATGATCCTTTATCCTAACAGGGAAAGGTGGTTTCTCAATGTAAGCACTGGGAACAATAGGATCATTATAAGCAATGGCTTTCTCTTCAACTGAATTGGGTTTAACTACATTGACTTCTAAGGGAGGATGATATTTAAACCACTTATCTTTAGGGAGATCAATATGAGCAGCAAATGATTCACACAATGAAGCTACTATCTCAAAGTCAAGTCCATATTTAGCGCTAAAATCACAAAAAGTATTTGTTTCGACAAAGGATTTAACGCAATCAAACTTGAAATTCATACCTGACTCCTTACCTTCATCAAACTCTCAATCTTCAGAGTTACGTTTAATTATTTCCAATAAATTCCATTTGAAGTCAATATGTCTCTTCATAAAAGAACTGGTACAAGAAGTGTCAAGCATGGTGCGATCATCATGAGAAAGCCGAGCATAGAAGTTCTGAATGATAATTTCTCTCGATAGCTCATGGTTGGGGCATGAATATAACATTGATTTAAGCCTCCCCCAAGCTTGATCGATACTTTCTCGGTCACGAGGCCAAAAATTATAAATATAATTCCGTTCACGATGTACCAAATGCATAGGATAAAACTTTTGATGAAATTCCAATTTCGATTGGTTGTAGTTCCATGATCCAGTATCATCACATAGCCTATACCATGTCAATGCTTTATCCCTCAAAGATAAGGGAAAGGCCTTCTTCTTGACCTCATCCTCGGGCAAACCTGCAAGCTTAAATAAACCACAAACTTCATCTACATAGATTAGATGCAAGTCGGGATGTGATGTTCCATCTCCTATAAAAGGATTAGGCAGCAATTTCTCAAGCATACCCGAAGGAAATTCATAGCAAATATTTTCAGTAGGTGCATCAGGTTGAGGAGCAACTCTTTGTGCTTCCGTTCGAGGTGAAGATACCCCAAACAAGCTCCTCAAAGGATTAGTTTCAATAGTGACAAGTGACAATAAATTTAGCACACTATATAAATGTTTCCTTACCAAATTCCACTTACCAAAGGCGCTTCACTCCCCGGCAACGGCGCCAGAAAGAGTCTTGATGACCCACAAGGGTAGGGTATCTATCGTAGTCCTTTCGATAAGTAAGAGTGTCGAACCCAACGAGGAGCAGAAGGATCTCACAAGTGGTTTTCAGCAAGGTATTCTGTGCAAGCACTAAAATTATTGGTAACACAAAGTTGTGATAAGAAGATCCGTAGCAAGTAGCAAGTAACAAGTAGCAATTGTAACAAGGGTGCAGCAAAGTGTCCCAATCCCTTTTGTAGCAAGGGACAAGCCTGGACAAACTCTTATAGGAGGTAAAGCGCTCCCGAGGACACACCGGAATTTCTGTCAAGCTAGTTTTCATCATGTTCATATGATTCGCGTTTGCTACTTTGATAGTTTGATATGTGGGTGGACCGGTGCTTGGATGCTGCCCTTACTTGGACAAACATCCCACTTATGATTAACCCCTCTCGCAAGCATCCGCAACTACGAAAGAAGAATTAAGACAAAGTCTAACCATAGCATTAAACTAGTGGATCCAAATCAACCCCTTACGAAGCAATGCTTAAACTAGGGTTTAAGCTTCTGCCACTCTAGGAACCCATCATCTACTTACTACTTCCCAATGCCTTCCTCTAGGCCCAAATAATGGTGAAGTGTTATGTAGTCGACGTTCACATAACACCACTAGAGGAAAAACAACATACAACGCATCAAAATATCGAACCAATACCAAATTCACATGACTACTTATAGCATGACTTATCCCATGTCCTTAGGAACAAAAGTGACGACTCACAAAGCATAATTATATTCATGACCATAGAGGTATTGAATAGCATCAAGGATCTGAACATATAATCTTCCACCGGGTAATCCAACTAGCATCAACTACAAAGAGTAATTAACACTACTAGCAACCTTACAAGTACCAATCGGAGTCGCGAGACGGAGATTGGTTACAAGAGATGATATAGGGTTTGGAGATGAGATGGTGCTGATGAAGATGTTGATGGTGATGAGTCCCCTCTGATGAGAGGAGTGTTGGTGATGACGATGGCGACGATTTCCCCCTCCAGGAGGGAAGTTTCCCCGGTAGGACGACCCTGCCGGAGCTCGAGATTGGTTCTGCTCAAGTTCCGCCTCGTGGCGGCGGCGATTCCTCCTGAAAGCCTCCTCTTGATTTTTTATGGAACGAAACCCTCCTTATAGCAAAAGAGGAGAGCCAGAGGGCCAAGAGGGAGCCCACAAGCCCCCTAGGCGCGGCTAGGGGGGTAGGTGGCACCTAGCAGGCTTGTGTCCTCCTGGTGGCTCCCCTTTGGTACTTCTTCCGCCCGGTATTTTTTATAAATTCCAAGATAATTCCTCATTGATTTTCACGGCTTTTGGAGTTGCGTAGAATAGTTATCTCAAACTTGCTCCTTTTTCAAGCCAGAATTCCAGTTGCCGGCATTCTCCCTCTTCATGTAAACCTTGCAAAATAAGAGAGAAAAGGCATAAGTATTGTACCGTGAAGTGTAATAACCGCCCATAAAGCGATAAATAT
The DNA here is from genome assembly GCF_904849725.1 of Hordeum vulgare subsp. vulgare. Lineage (NCBI taxonomy): Eukaryota > Viridiplantae > Streptophyta > Magnoliopsida > Poales > Poaceae > Hordeum > Hordeum vulgare. Next base: position 213,118,108 of record NC_058520.1, on the reverse strand, counting down.
CAACATAAAAGCATGATGCAAAATGGATGTATCACTCATCTATCTCAGACACTCGTAATCACAAGGATACTAAGTGTGACGATACATCCGGAACTCTCTACACCAGTACTAGGGAGGCCGGACTCCTCTCGCCACTACTAGTATTGAAGCAATTTCGAACATCCTTCGCCCTGAGATAATAAGAAATCTGAATGATAACGATGTGCTCAAGAATCCCCTGGAGCTCAACTCCCCGGAAGAAATCAAGTCACACAAGAGGCACCAAGACAGAACTCCGTCACATCGACATCATATAGATACCAAAAATATCCGTGTGATCCTAAAAAGAAAATTGAGTGAGAAGAGAAGTAGAATCAAAATTCCTAAGTTGTGAACCTCACCAGAGCATAGATGAGGAGAAAAAGAAACCTACTCTCCGATATATAACTAGACTCAAAGCAGTTTTTCACTAGACTCAACACGGCCAAGTTCGATCAATCAAGGGGGCTCCTAGGTCGGTACTGCTCTGATACCAACTTGTAACGTCCAAGATGCGACCCAATCCTCAATTTGGCACGGGGGGGCTCGTCAGGGATAAAAGCGCATCTCGTCGTGTCGCAAGAATGGATATCGTTACAAGTACATGTACTGAAAAGAAGAGATATATGATAGAATTGGCTTACACTCACCACAAGCTACATCAGAGTCACATCAGTACATTACATAATCAACAAGAGTAAGAGCAGGGTCCAACTATGGACGAAAACAAACGAGAAAAGAAGAACGACGTCCATCCTTGCTATCCCAGGCTGCCGACCTGGAACCCATCCTAGATCGATGAAGAAGAAGAAGAAGAAGCAACTCCAAATGAACAATCAACGCACTCGCGTCAAGTAACCTTTACATGTACCTGCAACTGGTGTTGTAGTAATCTGTGAGCCACAGGGGACTCAGCAATCTCATTTCCAAAGGTATCAAGACTAGCAAAGCTTAATGGGTGAGGCAAGGTTAAGTGGTGAGGTTGCAGCAGCGGCTAAGCATATATTTGGTGGCTAACTTACGAGTACAAGAAATAAGAGGGGGAAGATCTACGCATAACGGACGTGAACTACTGATGATCAAATGAATGATCCTGAACACCTACCTACGTCAGACATAACCCCACCTTGTCCTCGATCGGAGAAAGAACTCACGAAAGAGACAGTCACGGTTACGCACACAGTTGGCATATTTTAATTAAGTTAAATTCAAGTTATCTAGAACCAGTGTTAAACAAAGTTTCCACATTGCCACATAACCGGGGGCACTACTTTTCGAAAAATTTAACCCTACAGGGGTGCTCCAACTAGTCCATCACAAATTACCACAAGCCACATAGAAATCCTCGATTACGAAACTCGCGATCTCGTCATATTCCTTAGTGGAAAACCTCAACTCTGAGATTACCCAAAGCATCACCGGAATCCTGATGCACAAGATATTTCGTAAAAGGTAAAACTAATCCAGCAAGGCCGCCCGACATGTCGATGAACCCGATAGGAGCCGCGTATCTCGTTCTCAGCACACGATGGATGGTTCACACTAGGAGAACCCAAACCTCGGGTTGCCCCGCGATGGCCCCGTAGTCTGCTAGTTTGGACCAACACTCATGCGGAGCACTGGCCCCGGGGGGGGGGGGGGTTGATTTATTATCCGCGATGTCGGCGGGTCCCTATGCATTTATTAGTTATTAGGCAAAAGTAAAACCAAAGTTGGGCCTTGCCAGACTAGTCTTAATCTAAAACGAATTATCAAGGGGGTCCCCATAACAACCCCGATCGTGTTAGGAGCGCTCAATTATGGAATATAACACCGGTAGCCGAAATTAAGGGGGCAAAGGTGGAACAAAACACCAGGCTAGAAAGGCCGAGCCTTCCACCTTTTACCAAGTATATTGGTGCATGAAATTAAATAGCATTTAATAGGGTGATAAAACAAAGAACCCATGTTATCACATGGAAGCAACTGCACCTGCAACTAGCAACGGTAACACATGGTTAAGCAAGCGGTAACATAGCCAATCAGTGGTTTGCTAGGTTGTGAACAGGTTGAAGGTTTTCATGGCAATGTTGAGAGGCTAATATTTAACAGGTGATAGGCATCGTGACATAACGATAGAAACGGTAAAAACTAGCATGGCAATGATAGTAATGGTATCTGGGGAAATGGTCATCTTGCCTGATATCCCGCTTGGAAGAAGAACGACTCCGTGAAGCAGACGAACCGATGTAGTCGAACGGATCCTCACTTTCCGACACGCTTGCGGAACTCTATCGAGACGAAGGAAACCAGAAACAAGAATCAACACACGATATTCACCACGGCACAAGCACAACAAGATGCAATCCACATATGATGCATGATCAGATGAATATATGCAAGACATGCCATGTCAAATCACAACAATCAAACACTACACATTTAGTGAAGTTCAACATGCAACGAGTTGCATATTGACAAAACTCCACATACGAATTATTTAGTTTTTCCCCGATTATTTACACGATAATATTAAATGTGGTTAAACATGGCAAGAGGTGAAGCATAATTAAACTACTTATCTAGGCATTTTAAATGAGGTCGGAAACGACATATAGCATCTCCGAGATGATCTCATATGTTAATTTATAATTCTGTCCAGATCTGACCTAACACGTTTAAATGTTTGTTAAACAGAAAAATAAATAGGTTCATGTGATTCAATGAGTCGTTCCAATCAAGTTAGACATAGAGAACATCTCCAACGGAGCTACGGTTCAAAATATACGAACACCGCAAGATATGATGGCATGAATGCAATATGTGTGCAAATGGCATCCACAACATCCCAAACCAAGAAGGCAGCAACATAATATGAAACTACACGAGATTCTAAGCAAGTTTCATATAGGACTCAATCAAAACGGCACAACGGTTCAACAACTACGAGTTAAACAAGAAATCACTACAATCTGCCAAAATCAGCCACATAACATTTTCTACACCCTCGAACAACTAGCTAGACAATTCCAAAATGCTCAAACATGGCATGAGACATTAGAGGGCAAGATAAGCTACAACATACTACTAATAACATCTTGCATGGAAATATGTATCGCTAGGAAAATAACTCACAAAATGGCATCTCACACACAGTTTCAGACTTAGAGAAAATATCAGTTTTAGACAGTGCAGTTTTCGACCTGAAGGCAAATTGACAGCAGCAAAACTATATTCTACAGGTCTCCAAATGGCATGAAAATTGACAGCATGCTAGACAAGCTTAAGGACTACAACTAACTCCGTTGCACCAACCTCAAAAGAGCTATAGATCACCAGATAAACTCATGACAAGACAGCAACAAAATATAACAGATTTCAGACTTGGAAATATTTCTGCATCTCCAAATAAGCAATATTTCCTAGCATATTAAGAGCAAGCAACCAACACCTAAACACGGATTTCATTGCAACCAGAATTACCAGAGGCTAGCCTACACATCCAAGGGCATATCTCTAGTTGACAACTCCTTCATATCATGCATGGAATAAATCACACAAAATAGACAAAAGGGCAACATGGCAAAATATCACGCGCACTAACTTGCCCAAAAGCTAAAACTAAATGCACAGTTAAATTCTATGGATTTTCCGCCCCGAATACATATATAACATGTGGGGTTGCAAAAATAAAATAACGCCACACGTATATGCGAGAATATGTCCTAAACGCGATATAATAATCTAGCAACAGAACCTGCATGCAAAAATACAAACAAATACTCTAAAATACATGGCAAAAGGTTCCTAAAAACATGAGCATTTTATCTACGGAGTTTGAGCAATCCGGACACGCACGAAAATTAAACGGGACAAATAACATAATAGGACAACACACAAATCTAGGCATATGGCAAGTCAAACTACTTCAAACATGCATGCAAGTTGTAAAATATTAATATACATGGAAAACTAATCAAGTTTCATATTTAAATCATCACGATCCGATACACGGTTTAAAAACTACGGGCATATTAATATCTAACATTTTCTGAAATTGGATTAATTCAGAGGAACAATTAAAAAAATTCCACGGGCCGAATCACACTATTGGGATGAATCGGGCATAGGCGCAACATAACAAAAATGCGCTCGGGGCGGGGATTAGGGGCGACTAACCAGAGTGGGCTCGGCCTAAGGAGGAGAGGAGGCAGGCCTGGGCCTCGGGCGCTGTGGCTGGCGAAGGGAGGCGAGCTGGGCCTCGGCTCGGGCAAGCGGCTGGCCGGCTGGGCCTCATCTCGGGCGAGCGGCTGGCCGGCTGGGCCTCAGGGCACTCGGCCCAGGTGCTCGGTCAACGCGCAGCGAAGGGATCTCGCGATCTGATCGGGCGGCCGCGCGACCTGGCCGGCGTGACGGGCGACGAGGGTGGCGCCACGCGATGGCAGGAGGGGCTGGCGGCGGCGAGAGTCCAGGCGGCCGAATCCAGGCCTCGTCAGATTTGGCCGGCCGGCGGGCTGCGGCAACGGCGAGGGACGGCGCTTCGACGTGCGACTGCTGGCGGCGAGCTCGCAAGGTGGAGCACGACGATGGGTGCTGGAGGCGGCGAGGCACCGACGCACTTTGGCCGGCGAGGAGCGGGGCTCCGGCAACGGTTGGGGCCTCGGCTGGCCGGCAATACCGGCCGGTGGCGCAACAGCTCCTGCTCAGGAGGAGCTCGAGGCAGAGCATGGGAGGAGCTGGGGATGCGGGCTGGCGGCGGCGCGGTCGATCCGGACCGGGAGGGCCGGCTGTGGGCTCGGGCGGGCCCGGCAGCTGGTGAAGGAGAGAGAGAGCAGGTGAGAGGCGGCTAGGGTTGCACGGATTTTGAGGCAAGAGGGTTGGCTGCCCAAAATTAGGAGGAGGGGTTGCTTAAATAGGAATGGGGGCTAGGGTTAGCAGTCTTTCACCCCCGTTTCAACCGCGCGATCGGAATCGGACGGTTTCGCATGCGGGGACGGGTAAGTGACTGTGAAGAGTAGGCTAGCCGGGGATGAGAGGCAAAACGGGCACCCGGCAACGCGATTTAAAATACCGAAAAACGGCCGATGATAGACCGAATACGGTGCCGCTGCGGTCGACCGTTCGGGTACCAGACGGACTCCGATTGCGACAAAAATTGGCAGGCGACCTACCTATATCTAAATAAGACCGCACGTCAAGTTTCAACCCAATCAGAGGATATTTTATACGCACTTTTAAAAACAGGGTTTTGACGATGCCGCGGACGCGTGCGTGTGTGGTCGGGCTCAGAACGGACAACGACGAGAATGGATAGACCCGACAACTAACAACGGATGCAGGTTTTGAAAACTGGCGGCAACGGGATGCCGATGCAATGCGGATGATGCGCATGATGCAATGATGATGCGACAAATGAAATAAATCACACGACGAAAACGGAATAAAGGGGGAATCTTCTGGAACGTCGGTCTCGGGTTGTTAGAGGCCCACTTGACCTCCGCGCTCCTGCATGATGCGAGGGCAGCCGATGTCAGTCCTGGCACCCCTTAATACAAGAGCGATGCATCTCGGGACCACTCGGGCGCGCGCCGCTCCATCGCTGACGTCTCAAGAGATTCGGCTGATACCGCGACGTCAAGCACCCATAACTCTTCCCACGCACATGGTTAGTGCGTAATAAGGCCTTCCGACCAACCCAGATCAAATACCGAAATCCATTATCATATTAATTAAGCCATCGACACATCCACAGGGGAGTCCACCCGCCTAACATCTATTCAGCAAAGATCCTAGTAACATGGTCAAGTAACTGTGTGGTTATAACATCAGGGGGATCCGAGGCATCACCCTCGTTGGATCCCGAACAATGTAACCGTCAAGGTGGACTTAGAGGAATCACCCTCGAGGGTCCCACACTTAAGGGGTTGCACGACAGAGGCTTCGTCAGGAATGGTGAAAGAGGAATCACCCTCGATAACCACGACCGACTAGCTGTACTACAGAGATATCATCAGGAGTACTTCGCAAGGTTTCACCCTCTATACCCGATTGTATCTCTGTAGCGTCGCACAACTAAGGGGGGTGTAAGTGATGTGTTGTGTCTGGCTCATCGACCAGGGATCGAGATTCGACAATTAAGCGGGGCAACTGAATTAAGGGGTCAAAGGGGATGACTGCTCCACCTATACTAAGTAGATTAAAAGTACATTACTGAAAGTAGCAGTTCATCAAAATTAGGCTATGCATCAGATATAGGAGCTAACTACAACAGTAGCAAAATTCTAATGCAAGCAGGAGGAAGAAAGAATAGGCGATATACGAATGATCAAGGGGGTTTGCTTGCCTTATTGCTCTACGGCAAAGGGCTGGTTGTCAGGAGGGTAGTCGTACCCGGCAACAGCGTTAGTCTCGGGGTCTACCGGTAAGTAGAGGGGGGAGAAACAATAAATAACAGTAACAGGAGCAACAGTAAGCATGACATGGCAATATGCAAGCTAGACATAGCTAACGCAGCAAGACATGTCGCAGACGGGTCGGGAAAATATCAGATGATATTTCCCGGGTCTCTAGCTACTATCGGTCAGACTGAAAACGATGGAAAAGTTCCATGCTTGCTATGATAGGGATGCGTGATAGACGAATGGACCACGTACCCGGGTTCGTCTCGTTTTGTTGATCAACTTTCATGTTGAAAATATTTTCATGTGAGCTACAGTTTATTTTATATTAATTTTTTAAAGTTTTATTAATATTTAGGAATTAAAAACAGATTTAATTAATTATTAAATGATATTATGACATCAGCATGATGTCATGCTAACATCAGCAGTTGACTGGTCAACTGACCAGTGGGTCCTACGTGTCATGACATAATTTATTAATTAAGGTTAAATATTAATTAATCAGATTAATTTAGTAGGGGACCCACGTATCATATTCTAATAGGATGCTTATTTATCTATTTTAAGAGACTACTGATTTATCAATTTAACTAATTAACTAATTAATTAAATAATATAGCTAATTAATTATTTATTCATTTTAATAATAAAAACACACACATATATATATATATTTATTATTTTTATGTTTTTAGGAGGGACCCCACGTGTCATTTAGTGGGAGTGGTGGGGCCCTACTATCATTGGGACAGTGAGCACGCACACACACACTACACGCACACTTAAAGCGTACACACAAATATGATGATACATACATACATACATACATACAAGTTTTTCATACATACATACATTTTTGTTTTCCTTTTTCCTTTACATTACACAACTAACAAGGGCTAACCCACCCCCTACTGTCTAACAGGAGGTAACGAGGGCGAGGTAGTGAGGTCGCCGGAGACCGTGGTGCGGGGCGCCGGAACGGAACAGGAACGGGGAAGAAGGAAGGGGGGGTTGCTCACCGAGCCCATAGAGGTGCAAAGCGGGCTCGAGGGAGGGAGATGACCGATGGAGTGCTACAGTTTGGCGAGGTGGATCTGACGGTGGTGGAGTTCCGGTGACGGAGGCGGTCGGTGGAGGCTCCGACGAGGTGGTAGACCAACGGGAAAGGGGCCGGGGACGCACCAGCGGTGACGTAGACGGCGGTGGCGGTGACCGGTGTGGGGCACCCTGATACGTCCATTTTGCATCATGCTTTCATGTTGATATTTATCGCTTTTTCGGCTCTTATTTCACTTCACGGTACAATACTTATGCCTTTTCTCTTTTATTTTGCAAGGTTTATATGAAGAGGGAGAATGCCGGCAGCTGGAATTCTGGCCTGAAAAAGGAGCAAGTTTGAGATGCCTATTCTGTGCAACTCCAAAAGCCGTGAAAATCAACGTGGAATTTTTTGGGAATATAAAAAAAATACTGGGCGGAAGAAGTACCAGAGGGGCGCCACCTGGAGGCCACAAGCCTGCCAGGCCCGGCCTACCCCCTGGCCAGGCCTGGGGGGCTTGTGGGCCCCCTGTTGCCCCTCCGGTGCTGATCTTTTGCTATATGAAGGGTTTCGTCCGGAAAAAAATCAGAAGGGAGCTTTTCGGAGGATTCGCCCCCGCCACGAGGCAGAACTTGAGCAGAACCAATCTAGAGCTCCGGCAAGACAATCCTGTCAGGGAAACTTCCCTCCCGGAGGGGGAAATCGTTGCCATCGTCATCACCAACGCTCCTCTCGTCGGAGGGGACTCATCACCATCAACATCTTCATCAGCACCATCTCATCTCCAAACCCTAGTTCATCACTTGTAACCAATCTCCGTCTCACGACTCCGATTGGTACTTGTAAGGTTGCTAGTAGTGTTAATTACTCTTTGTAGTTGATGCTAGTTGGATTACTTGGTGGAAGAATTTATGTTCAGATCCTTGATGCTACTCATTACCTCTCTGGTCATGAATATGATTATGCTTTGTGAGTAGTTACTTTTGTTCCTGAGGACATGGGATAAGTCATGCTAATAGTAGTCATGTGAATTTGGTATTCGTTCGATATTTTGATGTGTCGTATGTTGTTTTTCCTCTAGTGGTGTTATGTGAACGTCGACTACATAACACTTCACCATTATTTGGGCCTAGAGGAAGGCATTGGGAAGTAGTGCTACGGCAACAAAAGTCCTTCCCTGGCGCTTAGGAATTCTTGTTGTTACTTCTGTGGTTTGCGTCGGTTTTTCCCTTGAAGAGGAAAGGGTGATGCAGCACAGGAGCAGTAAGTATTTCCCTCATTTTGAGAACCAAGGTATCGATCCAGAAGGAGGGCCTCGTCAAGTCCAAAGTACCTGCGCAAACACAAACAAGCTTGCACCCAACGCTTCAAAGGGGTTGTCAATCCCTTCAAGATTGTTTGCAAAGTGAGATCTGAAGGCGGAAAGTGCAACGAAGTAAAAAGTGTAAGGCTGAAAATATGGTGTGGAGTAGACCCTAGGGGCCATAGTGTTCACTAGAGGCTTCTCTCATAATAGAAAATATCACGGTGGGTGAATAAATTACTGTCGAGCAATTGATAGAACCGCGCAAAGTCATGACGATATCTAAGGCAATGATCATGCATATAGGCATCACGTCCGAGACAAGTAGACCAATACTTTCTGCATCTACTACTATTACTCCACACATCAACCGCTATCCAGCATGCATCTAGTGTATTGAGTTCACGACGAACATAGCAACGCTTTAAGCAAGATGACATGATGTAGAGGGATAATCTCAAATCAATGATGAAAACCCCATCTTTTTACCCTTGATGGCAACAACACGATGCGTGCCTCGCTACCCCTTCTGTCACTGGGTGAGGTCATCGCACGGTATGAACCCAAAACCAAGCACTTCTCCCATTGCAAGAATCATAGATCTAGTTGGCCAAACAAAACCCACAACTCGAAGAGAATTACAAGGATATGAAATCATGCATAAGAGAGATCAGAAGAAACTCAAATAAGATTCATAGATAATCTGATCATAAATCCACAATTCATCGGATCTCGACAAACACACCACAAAAGAAGATTACATCGGATAGATCTCCATGGAGATCATGGAGAAATTTGTATTGAAGATCCAAGAGAGAGAAGAAGCCATCTAGTTACTAGCTATGGACCCGTAGGTCTATGGTGAACTACTGAGGCATCATCAGAGAGGTCATGGTGTTGATGATGAAGCCCTCCGTATCCGAATCCCCCTCCGGCAGGGCACCAGGAAGTGCCCTAGATGGGATCTTGCGGCGGCGAAAAAGCGATTCCGATGATCTCTTGATTTTTCTGGAATTTATGGGATTATATAGGCAAAAGATCTAGGTTAGGGGACCTCCAGGGGGCCCACAAGCCTGGATGGCACTGCCCCCCTTGCCGCGGGGTGGGGGCTTGTGGGGCCCCTGGAGCTCCTCAGGCTTGGCTCCCAAGTTCTTCGATCTTATTTTGTTCCAAATAAAATCTTTTCGGGGATTTTCTTCCGTTTGGACTCCATTTCAAAATCTCCTCTGAAAGGGGTCAAAAACATGAAAAAAATAGGAACTGGCACTTGGCACTGAGTTAATAAGTTAGTCCCAGAAAATAAATAAAAAGCATGCAAAACATCCAAAGTTTGACAAGATAATAGCATGAAACTATCAAAAATTATAGATACGTTGGAGACGTATCAAGCATCTGTTGGGTAACGTAGCATAAATTCAAAATTTTCCTACGCATATTCAGATCTTCCTATGGAGAGACCAGCAACGAGAGAGGGGTAAGAGCATCTTCATACCTTTGAAGATCGCTAAGCGGAAGCGTTACTAGAACGCGGTTGATGGAATCGTACTCGCGGCGATTCAGATCGCGGTGTGATTCCGATCTAGTGTCGAACTACGGCACCTCCGCGTTCAACACACGTACAGCCCAGTGACGTCTCCCGCACCTTGATCCAGCAAGGAGGAGGGAGAGGTTGGGGAAGAACTCCAGCAGCACGACGGCGTGGTGTCGATGGAGAGACGAGGTTTCCGGGCAGGGCTTCGCCAAGCACCAGGAGAGAGGAGGAGGAGGAAGGGCACGGCTGCGCCGAGGGAGAGGGAGAAGTCTGTCTCCCAAGGGCCAAAACCCCTCTCTATTTATAGGAGGAGGGGGGAGGGCTGCGCCACCCCTAGGGTTCCCCCTAGGGGCCGGCGGCCACCAGATGGGAAAAAGGGGCGGCGGCTAGGGTGGGAGGGGGTGGCGCACCACCTCGTGGGCCTAAGGCCCACCTGCGCCTAGGGTTGCCCCCTCTCCCCACCACTTGCGCATTGGGCTGGGTGTGGGAGGCGTACCAGCCCACCTAGGGGCTGGTTCCCTCCCGCACTTGGCGCATCTAGCCTCTTGGGGTCGTTTCCCCCTTCGGTGGACCCCCGGGGCCACCTCCGGTGGTCCCGGTGGTCCCGGTACGTTACCGGTTATGCCCGAAACACTTCCGGTGACCGAAACCATCCGTCCTATATATCAATCTTTACCTCCGGACCATTCTGGAGCTCCTCGTGATGTCCGGGATCTCATCCGGGACTCCGAACAACTTTCGGTAACCTTGTATAATAATTCCCTATAACCCTAGCGTCATCAAACCTTAAGTGCGTAGACTCTACGGGTTCGGGAGACATGCAGTCATGACCGAGACACCTCTCTGGCCAATAACCATCAGCGGGGTCTGGATACCCATGGTGGCTCCCACTTGCTCCATGATGATCTCATCGGATGAACCACGATGTCAAGGATTCAATCAATCCCATATACGATTCCCTTTGTTTGTCGGTATAGAACTTGCCCAAGGTTCGATCGTCGGTATACCTATACCTTGTTCAATCTCGTTACCGGTAAGTCTCTTTACTCGTTCTGTAGCACGTCATCGTGTGACTAACTCCTTAGTCACATTGAGCTCATGATGATGTTCTACCGAGTGGGCCCAGAGATACCTCTCCGTCACACGGAGTGACAAATCCCGATCTTGATTCGTACCAACCCAACAGACACTTTGAGAGATACCCGTAGTGCACCTTTATAGTCACCCAGTTACGTTGTGACGTTTGATACACCCAAAGCACTCCTACGGTATCCGGGAGTTGCACAATCTCACGGTCGAAGGAAAAGACACTTGACATTAGAAAAGTTTTAGCATACGAACAATACGATCTAGTGCTATGCTTAGGATTGGGTCATGTCCATCACATCATTCTCCCAATGATGTGATCCCGTCATCAATGACATCTAATGCCCATGATCAGGAAACCATGATCATCTATTGACTAACGAGCTAGCTAACTAGAGGCTTGCTAGGGACACATTGTGATCTATTTATTCACACATGTATTACTGTTTCCTGTTAATACAATTATAGCATGAACAATAGACGATTATCATGAACAAGGAAATATGATAATAACCATTTTATTATTGCCTCTAGGGCATATTTCCAACAGTCTCCCACTTGCACTAGAGTCAATAATCTAGTTACATTGTGATGTATCGAACACCCAAAGCATTATGGTGTTGATCATGTTTTGCTCATGGAAGAGGTTTAGTCAACGGGTCTGCAATATTCGGATCCGTGTGTACTTTACAAATATCTATTACTCCACTCTGGACATGGTCCTCGATGGAGTTGTAGCGGCGTTTGATGTGCTTCGTCTTCCGGTGAAACCTGGGCTCCTTGGCTATGGCAATGGCCCCAGTGTTATCACAGAAGAGTGTCATTGGACCTGACGCGCTTGGAACCACTCCAAGGTCGGTGATGAGCTCCTTCATCCAAATTCCTTCATGAGCCGCTGCTGAAACAACTATGTACTCCGCTTCACATGTAGATGCTGCCACGACTTCTTGCTTGCTGCTGCACCAGCTCACTGCCCCACCATTCAACACATATACGTATCCGGTCTGTGACTTAGAGTCATTCGGATCTGTGTCGAAGCTAGCGTCGGCGTAACCCTTTACGACGAGCTCTTCGTCACCTCCATAAACGAGAAACATTTCCTTAATCCTTTTCAGGTACTTAAGGATATTCTTGACCGCTGTCGAGTGTTCCATACCGGGATCACTTTGGTACCTCCCTATCAAACTTATGGCAAGGTTTATATCAGGTCTGGTACACACCATGGCATACATTAGAGAGCCTACGGCTGAAGCGTAGGGGACAGAATTCATCTTCTCTCTATCTGCTGCCGTGGTCGGCGACTGAGTCTTACTCAATCTCATACCTTGCAAAACTGGTAACAACCCTTTCTTTGAGTTTTCCATATTGAACTTCTTCAATATCTTGTCACGGTATGTGCTTTGCGAAAGAGCTATGAGGCGTCTCGATCTATCTCTATAGATCTTGATGCCTAATATGTATGCAGCTTCTCCAAGGTCCTTCATAGAAAAACTCTTGTTCAAATAGGCCTTTATGCTCTCCAACATTTCTGTATTGTCCCCCATCAATAATATGTCATCCACATACAGTATGAGGAAAGCTACAGAGCTCCCACTCACTTTCTTATACAGACAGGCTTCTCCGTAAACCTGTATGAACCCAAACGCTTTAATCACCTCATTAAAGCGAATGTTCCAACTCCGAGATGCTTGCACCAGCCCATAGATGGAGCGCTGGAGCTTGCACACTTTGTTAGCACCCTTAGGGTCGACAAAACCTTCTGGTTGCATCATATACAACTCTTCCTTAAGGTTCCCGTTAAGGAACATTGTTTTGACGTCCATTTGCCAAATTTCATAATCATAAAAGGCGGCAATCGCTAACATGATTCGGACTGATTTCAGCATCGCTACAGGAGAGAAAGTCTCTTCGTAGTCAACTCCTTGAATTTGTCAAAAACCCTTTGCGACAAGTCGAGCTTTATAAACGGTTACATTACTGTTTGCATCAGTCTTCTTCTTGAAGATCCATTTATTTTCTATGGCTCGCCGGTCATCAGGCAAGTCCACCAAAGTCCATACTTTGTTCTCATACATGGATCCTATCTCGGATTTCATAGCTTCAAGCCATTTGTTGGAATCCGGGCCCGCCATCGCTTCTTCATAGTTCGAGGGTTCACCGTTGTCTAACAACATGATTTCCATCACAGGGTTGCCGTACCACTCTGGTGCGGAGCGTGCCCTTGTGGACCTTTGCGGTTCAGTAGTAACTTGATCCGAAGCTTCATGACCATCATCATTAACTTCCTCTTCAGTTGGTGTAGGTGTCACAGGAACAACTTCCCGCGCTGCGCTACTATCCTGTTCGAGAGGGGGTGTAATTACCTCATCAAGTTCTACCTTCCTCCCACTTACTTCTTTCGAGAGAAACTCTTTCTCTAGAAAGGATCCGTTCTTGGCAACAAAGGTTTTACCTTCGGATCTAAGATAGAAGGTATACCCAATAGTTTCCTTAGGGTATCCTATGAATACGCATTTCTCCGCTTTGGCTTCGAGCTTTTCTGGTTGAAGTTTCTTCACATAACCATCGCAGCCCCAAACTTTAAGAAACGACAACTTAGGTTTCTTGCCAAACCATAGTTCATACGGTGTCGTCTCAACGGATTTAGACGGTGCCCTATTTAAAGTGAATGCTGCAGTTTCTAATGCGTTTCCCAAAATGATAGCGGTAAGTCGGTAAGAGACATCATAGATCGTACCATATCTAATAAAGTGCGATTACGACGTTCAGACACTCTGTTGCGTTGTGGTGTGCCAGGCGGCGTCAGTTGTGAAACGATTCCGCACTTCCTTAGGTGTGTGCCAAACTCGTGACTCAAATATTCTCCTCCACAAATCAGATCGTAGACACTTAATTTTTCTGTCACGTTGATTATCGAACTCACTCTGAAATTCCTTGAACTTCTCAAATGTCTCAGATTTGTGCTTCATCAAGTAGATATACCCATACCTACTCAAATCATCGGTGAGAGTGAGAACATAACGATAGCCACTGCGAGCTTCAACGTTCATTGGACCACACACATCAGTATGTATTATTTCCAATAAGTCGGTTGCTCTCTCCATTATACCTGAGAATGGAGTCTGAGTCATCTTGCCCATGAGGCACGGTTCGCATGTGTCAAATGATTCAAAGTCAAGAGACTCTAATAGTCCATCAGTATGGAGCGTCTTCATGCGCTTAACGCCGATATGACCAAGGCGGCAGTGCCACAAGTATGTGGGACTATCATTATCAACTTTACATCTTTCGGTACTCACACTATGAATATGTGTAACATCACGATCGATATTTATCAAGAATAAACCATTCACCAGCGGAGCAAGACCATAAAACATATCACTCATATAAATAGAACAACCATTATTCTCTGACTTAAATGAGTAGCCATCTCGCATTAAGAAAGACCCTGATACAATGTTCATGCTTAAAGCTGGTACTAAATAACAAATATTAAGGTTTAAGAATAATCCCGATGGTAGATGTAGAGGTAGCGTGCCGACGGCGATCACATCGACCTTTGAACCATTCCTGACGCGCATCGTCACCTCGTCCTTGGCCAGTCTCCGCTTATTCCGCAGTTCCTGCTTTGAGTTGCAAATGTGAGCAACAACACCGGTATCAAATACCCAGGAGCTAAGGTACACATCAATAACATGTATATCACATTTACCTTTAATGTTGCCGGCCTTCTTATCCGCTAAGTATTTGGGGCAGTTCCGCTTCCAGTGACCCTTTCCCTTCCAATAGAAGCACCCAGTCTCAGGCTTGGGTCCATTCTTTTTCTTCTTCCCCGCATCTCGCTTACCAGGCGCGGCAACAACTTTTCCGTCTTTCTTGAAGTTCTTCTTACCCTTGCCCTTCTTGAAACTAGTGGTCTTGTTGACCATCAACACTTGATGCTCTTTCTTGATTTCTACTTCTGCAGACTTGAGCATCGAGTACAACTCGGGAATGGTCTTCTCCATCCCTCGCATGTTGTAGTTAAGCGCAAAGCCTTTGTAGCTTGGTGGGAGAGACTGGAGGATTCTGTCAATTATAGCATTATCCGGAAGTTCGACTCCAAGTGAAGTCAGACGACCGTGTAACCCAGACATTTTGAGTATGTGCTCACTGACAGAACTGTTCTCCTCCATCTTACAGCTAAAGAACTTGTCGGAGACTTCATATCTCTCGACGCGGGCATGAGCTTGAAAAACTAGCTTTAGCTCTTGGAACATCTCATATGCACCGTGTTGCTCAAAACGCCTTTGGAGCCCCGTTTCTAAACTGTATAACATGCCACACCTAACCAGAGAGTAGGCATCACTCCGCGTTTGCCAGACGTTCAGAATGTCCTGGGCTGCTGCGGGAGCGGGAGGGTCACCTAGCGGTGCATCAAGGACATAAGCCTTTTTAGCTGCTTCAAGGATGAGCTTCAAGTTGCGAACCCAGTCCGCATAGTTGCTACCATCATCTTTCAGCTTGTTTTTTCTCTAGGAATGCGTTGAAATTGAGGTTGACGTTGGCCATCTACAATATTTATAAAGACAACTTTTAGACTAAGTTCATGACAATTAAGTTCATTTAATCATATTAAGTATGAACTCCCACTTAAATAGACATCCCTCTAGTCATCTAAGTGATACATGATCCATGTTGACTAATTCGTGTCCGATCATCAGGTGAGACGGACTAGTCACCATGGTGAGCAACTTCATGCTGATCGTATTCAACCATACGACTCATGTTCGACATTTTGGACTCTTGTATTCGAGTTCATGTCTATACATGCTAAGCTCGTCGAGTCAACCTAGGTGTTTCGCGTGTGTAAATCTGGCTTACACCCGTTGTATGCGAACGTTAGAATATATCACACCCGATCATCACGTGGTGCTTTGAGACAACGAACCTTCGCAACGGTGCACACTTAGGGGAATACGTTCTCGAAATTTTTAAGAGGGATCATCTTATTATGCTGCCGTCGTTCTAAGCAATAAGATGAAAAACATGATAAACATCACAATGCAATCATATAGTGACATGATATGGCCATTATCATCTTTGCCCTTTCGATCTCCATCTTCAGGCATCGCATGATCATCATCGTCACCGGCGTGACACCATGATCTCCATCATCATGATCTCCATCATCGTTTCTCCGTGAAGTCGTCACGCCAACTACTACTGTCACTACTACTATAGCTACCCGTTAGCAATGAAGTAAAAGTAGTAAGCACACGGCGTTGCATCTCATACAATAAATTAAGACAACTCCTATGGCTCCTGCCGGTTGTCATACTCATCGACATGCAAGTCGTGAAACCTATTACAATAACATGATCATCTCATACATCATACATGCAACATCACAATTTTGGCCATATCACATCACATGTCAAACCCTGCAAAAACAAGTTAGACGTCCTCTAATTGTTGTTGCAAGTTTTACGTGGCTGATTTGGGTTTCTAGCAAGAACGCCTTCTTACCTACGTGACAGCCACAACGATGATATGCCAAAGCTATTTACCCTTCATAAGGACCCTTTTCATCAAATCCAATCCGTCTAGAGTAGGAGAGACAGACACCCGCTAGCCACCTTTATGCACGGTGTGCATGTCTTTCGGTGGAACCAGTCTCACGTAAGCGTACGTGTAAAGTCGGTCCAGGCCGCTTCATCCCACAATACCGCCGGAAAAGAATAAGACTAGTAGCGGCAAGCAAATTGACAAATCATCGCCCACAACTTTTGTGTTCTACTCGTGCATAGAATCTACGCATAGAAAACCTGGCTCGGATGCCACTATTGGGTAACGTAGCATAAATTCAAAATTTTCCTACGCATATTCGATCTTCCTATGGAGAGACCAGCAATGAGAGAGGGGTAAGAGCATCTTCATACCTTTGAAGATCGCTAAGCGGAAGCGTTACTAGAACGCGGTTGATGGAGTCGTACGCACGGCGATTCAGATCGCGGTGTGATTCCGATCTAGTGCCGAACTACGGCACCTTTGCGTTCAACACACGTACAGCCCGGTGACGTCTCCCGCACCTTGATCCAGCAAGGATGAGGGAGAGGTTGGGGAAGAACTCCAGCAGCATGATGGCGTGGTGTCGGTGGAGAGACGAGGTCTCCTGGCAGGGCTTCGCCAAGCACCAGCAGAGAGGAGGAGGAGGAAGGGCAGGGCTGCGCCGAGGGAGAGGGAGAAGTCTGTCTCCCAAGGGCCAAAACCCCTCTCTATTTATAGGAGGAGGGGGGAGGGCTGCGCCACCCCTAGGGTTCCCCCCCCCCTAGGGGCCGGCGGCCACCAGATGGGAAAAAGGGGCGGCGGCTAGGGTGGGAGGGGGTGGCGCACCACCTGGTGGGCCTAAGGCCCACCTACGCCTAGGGTTGCCCCCTCTCCCCACCACTTGCGCATTGGGCTGGGTGTGGGAGGCGTACCAGCCCACCTAGGGGCTGGTTCCCTCCCACACTTGGCCCATCTAGCCTCTTGGGGTCGTTGCCCCCTTCGGTGGACCCCCGGGGCCCCCTCCGGTGGTCCCGGTGGTCCCGGTACGTTATCGGTGATGCCCGAAACACTTCCGCTGTCCGAAACCATCCGTCCTATATATCAATCTTTACCTCCGGACCATTCCAGAGCTCCTCGTGACGTGTGGGATCTCATCCGGGACTCCGAAAAACTTTCGGTAACCTCGTATAACAATTCCCTATAAGCCTTGCGTCATCGAACCTTAAGTGTGTAGACCCTACGGGTTCGGGAGACAGGCAGTCATGACCGAGACACCTCTCTAGATAATAACCATCAGCGGGGTCTGGATACCCATGGTGGCTCCCACTTGTTCCACGATGATCTCATCGGATGAACCACGATGTCAAGGATTCAATCAATCCTGTATACGATTCCCTTTGTCTGTCGGTATAGAACTTGCCCGAGATTCGATCGTCGGTATACCTATACCTTGTTTGATACACCCAAAGCACTCCTACAGTATCCGGGAGTTGCACAATCTCACGGTCGAAGGAAAAGACACTTGACATTAGAAAAGCTTTAGCATACGAACAATACGATCTAGTGCTATGCTTAGGATTGGGTCTTGTCCATCACATCATTCTCCCAATGATGTGATCCCGTCATCAATGACATCTAATGCCCATGATCAGGAAACCATGATCATCTATAGACTAACGAGCTAGCTAACTAGAGGCTTGCTAGGGAGACATTGTGATCTATTCATTCACACATGTATTACTGTTTCTTGTTAATACAATTATAGCATGAACAATAGACGATTATCATGAACAAGGAAATATGATAATAACCATTTTATTATTGCCTCTAGGGCACATTTCCAACAGCATCCCCAAGCTTAACTCCTGCTCGTCATCGAGTAGGGAAGTGATAAAGAATGAATTTTTGATATGGAATGCTACCTGGCATAGTTGTCCTTTGCAACTTCTTTCACGTGGCATGAATGTTCAGATCCGTAAGATTCAAAACAATAGTTTGCTATTGACATGAAAACAGTAATACTTCAAGCAAACTAGCAAAGTAATCATGAACTTTCAAAATAACAAGGCCAAAGAAAGTTATCCCTATAAAATTATATAGTCTGGCTATGCTCCATCATCCTCACACAACTAATGTAAATCATGCACAACCCCAGAATTGGCCAAGTAATTGTTTTCGCACTCTTACTTTCTCAAACCTTTTATAACTATCACGCAATACATGAGCGCGAGCCATGGATATAGCACTATAGGTGGAATAGAGTGTGGTGGTGGTTGTGAGACAAAAAGGAGGAGATGGTCACATTGACTCGGCGTATCCATAGGCTATGGAGATGCCCATTAATAGATATCAATGTGAATGAGTAGGAATTGCCATACAAGAGATGCACTAGAGCTATAAGTATGTGAAAGCTCAAGAGGAAAACTAGTGGGTGTGCATCCAACTTGCTTGCTCACGAAGACCTAGGGCAATTTTGAGGAAGCCCATCATTGGAATATACAAGCCAAGTTATAAAATGAAGATTCCCACTACCATATGGTAGTGACAAAGCAAGAAGCTCTAAATCATGAAGAACATGGTGCTAACATGAAGCACAAGTGTGGAGAAAGATAGTAGCATTGTCCCTTCTCTCTTTTTCTCTCATTTCCTTTTTTTTATTTGGGCTCTTAGGCCTCTTTTTTTTCTCCTTTTTTTGTTTTTGGGCTCTTTGGCCTCTTTTTTTATTTCCTCACATGGGACAATGCTCTAATAATGATGATCATCACACTTTTATTTACTCACATCTCAAAGATCACAATGATGATGACTCCATATGAAATGCCTCCGGCAGTGTACCGGGATGTGCAACGATCTAGCATGTCGTATGACGTTGAAACATCTCGCTAGCTATCTTACGATCATGCAATGGCAATATGAGAGTGACGGCACAAGTCATGAGACGGAATGGTGGTAGTTGCATGGCAATATATCTCAGAATGGCTACGAAAATGCCATAGTAGGTAGGTATGGTGGCTGTTTTGAGGAATGAATTTGGTGGGTTTGTGCACCGACGAGAATTGCGTGGCACTAGAGAAGCTAGCAATGGTGGAAGGTGAAAGTGCATCTATACCATGGACTCACATTAGTCATGAAGAACTCACATACTTATTGCGGAAGTTTTTATTAGTAATCGAAACAAAGTGCTAAACGCATACTCTGAGGGGAAGGGTTGGTAGGTGTTAACCATCGCGCGATCCCGACCTCAACACAAAGGATGACAATCAATAGATCAATTATGCTTCGACTTCCTAACATAGCGGTTCAGCATACGTGCATGCTACGGGAATCACTAACTTCAACACAAGTATTTCTAGGTTCACAACACCCTACTAACATAACTCTCAATATTACCGAATCCACGTCTCAAAACTAATTGAGAGGTATCGAAACTTCTCTTACTACTCAATGCACATGAAGATGGAGGTTTTTTTGCATCCTCTTTGGGTACCTAGCACATTTGGGACTACTTTCATAGCATAAGCCAACTACCAAATCACGCACCGTTGTGCTCTAAAGATATAAGTGAAGCACAAGAGCAAAAGTATCTAGCTCAAAAGATATAAGTGAAGCACTATGAGCAAAAGTATCTAGCTCAAAAGATATAAGTGAAGCACTATGAGCATTCTAGCAAAATCACGGTGAGTGCATGTCTCTCTCTCTCAAAAAGGTGTGCAGCAAGGATGATTGTGACACAAAAAAAATAAAAGACTCGTAAGATACAATACGCTCCAAGAAAAAACACATATCATGTGGTGAATAAAAATATAGCTCCAAGTAATGTTATCGATGGATTGAAGACGAAAGAGGGGATGCCTTCCCGGGGCATCCCCAAGCTTAGGCTTTTTGGTGTCCTTGAATTTTCTTGGGATGCCTTGGGCATCCCCAAGCTTGAGCTCTTTCTACTCCTTATCTCTTTGTCCATGAGAACATCACCCAAAACTTGAAAACTTCACAACACAAAACTTAAACAGAAACTTGTGATAACATTAGTACAAGAAAACTAACTACCACTTCTTTTGGTACTGTAGCAAACTTGAATTCCATCTATATTGATGATGAGCTACTGTATTCTCACTTTTCCATGGCAATTACCCCTAATACTAACCATAGTTTCATCAAAACAAGCAACCAACTCAACAAAAACAGAATCTGTCAAAAACAGACCAGTCTGTAGCAATCTGTATACTTCGTATACTTCTGGTATCTCAAAAATTCTGAACAATTACTAAGGTATGGGGAAAAAACATATCAATCAGAGTCAAAAAGAATAAACTCAAAATCTATTTCTGAATAAAAATGAAAAATCATCTCGTGAGCGAAAAGTTTCTGTCTTTTTCCAGCAGGATCAAACAACCATTACCAAGACTAGTCATAAAGGCTTTGCTTGGCTCAAACACAAAAAGAAACACAAAAAAACACAATCACAACAGAACTGTATAAGCGTGGATGCAACAAAACAGAAAGAAAAAGATAAATTCATTGGGTTGCCTCCCAACAAGCGCTATTGTTTAACGCCCTTAGCTAGGCATAGGAGCGATAGAATCACATATCGTCGTCTTTGGTGCTCAAACCATAAGTGGCCCTCATCATGGATTCATAAGGCAATCTTATTTTATTTCTAGGAAAGTGTTCCATGCCCTTCCTTAAAAGGAAATTGAAATCTAATATTCCCTTCCTTCATATCGATGATAGCACCAATAGTCCTTAGGAAAGGTCTACCAAGAATAATAGGGCATGTAGGATTGCAATCAATGTCAAGCACAATGAAATCCACGGGTACATAGTTCCTATTTGCAATAATAAGAACATCATTGATCCTTCCCATGGGTTTATTTATAGTAGAATCAGCAAGATGCAAATTAAGAGAACACTCTTCAATCTCATTAAAACCCAGAACATCACATAAAGACTTTGGAATCGCGTAAAGACTTTGGAATCGCAAAAACACTAGCACCCAAATCACACAAAGCATTGCACTCATAGTTTTTGATTTTGATTTTGATGGTAGGTTCCCACTCATCATGAAGCTTTCTAGGGATAGAGACTTCCAATTCAAGTTTCTCTTCAAGAGCTTTTATCATAGCTTCGACGATATGATCGGTAAAGGCTTTGTTTTGGCTATAAGCGTCTCGAGAGTTCAACATGGATTGCATCAAAGAAATGCATTCAATCAAGGAGCAACTATCATAATTGAATTTCTTGAAATCCACGGTAGTAATTTCATTACTACTCAAAGTTTTAACGTCTTCTACTCCACTTTTAATGCTTTTAGCATCAAGATAGATGGACTCCGAATCCTTGGGGCACTTTTCAACCAAAGTGGATTCATATCCAGCCCCATAATCATTAGGTTTGACACAAGAAAACAAATATTCAATGGGAGTCACACCAAGCACTTTAAGATCTTCGTGATTTTCATCACGAGAACACGCCTTTTTAAGCCATTCATGTCTAGCACGAATTTGGGTGGTTCTTTCTTGGCTCTCAATCTTGGAAACACGCATAGATTTCAAAGTTTCATCCATGTTGATTTTGGGAGGATCATATCTAACTTCCAAAGCATCAACATCACAAGAAATCCTATCAACGCTCTTAGCCAAATCGTCAATTTTGAGTAGTTTTTCCTCTATGGACGCCTTGAAAATGTTTTGAGAGTTGATGAACTCTTTGATATTACTCTCTACATCAGAGGGTAATCTATTGTAATTTTCATGAGTATTGTTGTAGGAGTTGCCAAAGTTATTAGAGGAGTTACTAGGAAAAGGCCTAGGAACATAGTTTCCTCTAAAAGCGTTGTTGTTGCCAAAGTTATTCCTACCAACAAAATTAACGTCCAAGCTAGCGTTGCTAATCTAAATCAAAGAAGACATAGGCATATCATTAGGATCCAAAGGAGCACTTGTACTAGCAACCAAATTCATTAACTCATCCATCTTAGCACTCAACGAGTTAATTTCTTCTATAGCGTGTACTTTCTTACTAATAGGTGACCTTTCAGTGTGCCACTGAGAGTAGTTTGTCATGATGTTATCTAAGAGCTTTGTGGCTTCTCCTAACGTGATTTCCATGAACGTTCCACCTGAGGCGGAGTCCAAGATATTTCTAGAAGCGAAATTCAAGCCAGCGTAAAAGATTTGGATAATCATCCAAAGCCTCAAGCCATGAGCGGGACAATTTCTAATCATTAATTTCATTCTCTCCCAAGCTTGTGCAACATGTTCATGATCAAGTTGCTTGAAATTCATGATATCATTACGGAGAGAGATGATCTTAGCCGGCGGAAAATACTTGGATATATAAGCATCTTTGCACTTATCCCAAGAATCGATACTATTTTTGGGCAAAGAAGAAAACCAAGTTTTTGCGCGATCTCGCAACGAGAAAGGAAAAAGCTTCAATTTAATCATGTCATTATCCACATCTTTTTTCTTTTGCATATAGCAAATCTCAATGAAGGTATTGAGATGGGATGCCGCATCTTCACTAGGAAGGCCAGAGAATTGCTCGTTCATAACAAGATTCAACAAAGCGGCATTGATTTCGTATGACTCCGCACTAGTGGCGGGAGCAATCGGAGTACTAATAAAATCATTATTATTTGTATTCGAGAAGTCACAAAGTTTGGTGTTCTCGTTCATGGTGACTTCAGCAAGCAATCAAGCACACAAGCAAACAAAGAGCAGGCGAGAAAAAGGGCGAACGAAAAGGGCGAACAAAAAGGCGAACGAAAAAGGCAAATTGGTGAAGTGGGGGAGAGGAAAACGAGAGGCAACTAGCAAACAAATTAAATGCAAGAGATGAGTTTGCGACACCTACTTGGATGAGTCCTTGACTTGATCTTCCTCCCCGGCAACGGCGCCAGAAATTCTTCTGCTACGACAACAAAAGTCCTTCCCTGGCGCTTAGGAATTATTCTTGTTACTTCTCTGGTTTGCGTCGGTTTTTCCCTTGAAGACGAAAGGGTGATGCAGCATAGGAGCAATAAGTATTTCCCTCAGTTTGAGAACCAAGGTATCGATCTAGAAGGAGGGCCTCGTCAATTCCAAAGTACCTGCGCAAACACAAACAAGCTTGCACCCAACGCTTCAAAGGGGTTGTTAATCCCTTCAAGATTGTTCGCAAAGTGAGATCTGAAGGCGGAAAGTGCAATGAAGTAAAAAGTGTAAGGCTGAAAATATGGTGTGGAGTAGACCCTGGGGGCCATAGTGTTCACTAGAGGCTTCTCTCATAATAGCAAATATCACGGTGGGTGAACAAATTACTGTCGAGCAATTGATAGAACCACGCAAAGTCATGACAATATCTAAGGCAATGATCATCCATATAGGCATCACGTCCGAGACAAGTAGACCGATACTTTCTGCATCTACTACTATTACTCCACACATCGACCGCTATCCAGCATGCATCTAGTGTATTGAGTTCATGACGAACATAGTAACGCTTTAAGCAAGATGACATGATGTAGAGGGATAATCTCAAACCAATGATGAAAACCCCATCTTTTTACCCTTGATGGCAACAACACGATACGTGCCTCGCTACCCCTTCTGTCACTGGGTGAGGTCACCGCACGGTATGAACCCAAAACCAAACACTTCTCCCATTGCAAGAATCATAGATCTAGTTGGCCAAACAAAACCCACAACTCGAAGAGAATTACAAGGATATGAAATCATGCATAAGAGAGATCAGAAGAAACTCAAATAAGATTCATAGATAATCTGATCATAAATCCACAATTCATCGGATCTCGACAAACACACCGCAAAAGAAGATTACATTGGATAGATCTCCATGGAGATCATGGAGAACTTTGTATTGAATATCCAAGAGAGAGAAGAAGCCATCTAGTTACTAGCTATGGACCCGTAGGTCTATGGTGAACTACTCACGCATCATCGGAGAGGTCATGGTGTTGATGAAGAAGCCCTCCGTATCCGAATCCCCCCTCCGACAGGGCACCAGGAAGTGCCCCAGATGGGATCTTGCGGAGACAGAAGCTTGCAGCGGCGGAAAAGCGATTGCGATGATCTCTTGATTTTTTCTGAAATTTATGGGATTATATAGGCGAAAGATCTAGGTCAGGGGACCTCCACGGGGCCCACAAGCCTGAATGGTGTGCCACCTGGCCGCGGGGTGGGGGCTTGTGGGGCCCGTGGAGCTCCTCTGGCTTGGCTCCCAAGTTCTCCGATCTTTTTCCGTTCCAAAAAAAATCTTTTAGGGGATTTTCTTCCGTTTGGACTCCATTTCAAAATCTCCTCTGAAAGGGGTCAAAACATGGAAAAACAGGAACTGGCACTTGGCACAGAGTTAATAAGTTAGTCCTAGAAAATAAATAAAAAGCATGCAAAACATCCAAAGTTTGACAAGATAATAGCATGAAACCATCAAAATTTATAGATACGTTGGATATGTATCAAGTAGTAAGTAGATGATGGGTTGCTAGAGTGACAGAAGCTTAAACCCTAGTTTATGCGTTGCTTCGTAAGGGGCTGATTTGGATCCACTAGTTTAATGCTATGGTTAGACTTTGTCTTAATTCTTCTTTCGTAGTTGCGGATGCTTGCGAGAGGGGTTAATCATAAGTGGGATGCTTGTCCAAGTAAGGGCAGTACCCAAGCGCCGTTCCACCCACATATCAAACTATCAAAGTAACAAACGCGAATCATATGAACATGATGAAAACAAGCATGACAGAAATTCCCGTGTGTCCTCGGGAGCGTTTTCCCTCCTATAAGACTTTGTCCAGGCTTGTCCTTTGCTACAAAAGGGATTGGGCCACTTTGCTGCACCGTTGCTACTTTTGTTACTTGTTGCTTGCTACGAATCATCTCACCACACAACTACTTGTTACCGATAATTTCAGTGCTTGCAGATTTTACCTTGCTGAAAACCACTTGTCAGATCCTTTTGCTCCTCGTTGGGTTCGACACTCTTACTAATCGAAAGGACTACGATTGATCCTCTATACTTGTGGGTCATCATGCCCAAGGGGAGGGCACGCGTCGGTGGGGTGATGGGAAAAGGGGCCCGGCGACGGCGGTCAGCACCGACCGGTAGTGGAGGAGGCCGGGGCGGGGCGAGGCGAGCACTAGGGCGAAGGGAGGGAGCCGGAGCGCGGGCGCCGCAGGGCGCGGGCACCGGCGGCTGGGGGAGTGGCCGTGGCGGCGCGAGGGGATGGGGAGGGAAGGAGGCGATGAGGGGAACGGGAGGAGAGGCGGTGATGCGAGGTGGTGAGGGGAGGCTCTGGGCGACGGGATCTGGTGCGAATGGGTGACGTGGGGAGCGAGGGGAGGGGCCCGCTGGCGCTCGTGGGGAGAAGGGGTTCGGTCCAGGGAGAGGGAGTCACGAGGGATGGGGAGGGAGCGACGGTACGTGGCGGTAGGTGAGGATTGGTGGGGAGCAAGGGGGTTCCCTCGGCTTCTTGCGGCGAGCACATGGGAATGGGGGTGCTAGGGTTTCCGTGTGGGGGTCTTATACCCCCAGGTGGGTGGGCCGATGGGGGTGTGGCCGGCCGGGCCATTTGGCCTAGTTGGGTCGGGGCCTTTTGGGGTTTTACTTTTACTTTTTTTATTATTAGTTAATTTTATTTTTTATAGTTTATGTTTTAAATATATAAAGGTTTTAAATAATTTCAAAAATGCCCAATTCCATTCTATAAATTATTAAGGAATATATGTAACTTATCCGACATTTTTATTTTAACATTCGAAATTTTTTCTCGTTCGACTTTTTTTAAATTTTGAATTTGACTCGGTTCCGACTGACACACGATCAATGATAGAAATTACGATGGCGTGGCATCATTAGCATGGGATCACTCTAGCTTAATTACATACATTATTGTAGCAAAAGTTGAGGATGTCACACGTAGCCTCCCGTGTGCCCCTCGCCATCGAGTCCACCTTCTCGGCCCCCTCGTCCATGAGCGAAATCAATGGCGATGACTCCATAGCTCTTCGTGGTAGCAAAAATAGAGATGGTTCCAGCAAACCTAAAAAACGCCCATAGTACCAAAAAATGGAGCCGATTTGAGCAAATCAAAGCATCAATGGTAGCAAAAATGCAACAATTTGCGCCAATTCTAGAAAAAAAGTGAAAATTAGGTAGTAGCAACAAATAAACATAGTTCCCGCAAGAAACACTGTCGGTTGTAGCAAACCAAACAAGTGGTGCTAGTAAAAATCGACTAGACTAAATTTGTTGGCACCGATTTAGCAAGAAATCTTGTCGATTGTAGCAAAAAGAAAAACAATTGTAGCAGAAAAACAATCTGAGCATCTAAGCACTTAGTAGCCAATGAAGCAAGAAAATACATCGGTTCCAGCAAAAAAAATCAAATGTTGATTCCAACAAAAGAAGAAATGCAACAAAAAAGTTATTGTGCCTCACCGACGCAGCTAAAAAAAGGTTCCAACAAAAGAAATCATTGGGTTCCATCAAACCGGATCGCCCATTGTAGTACTTTGCTCATCGAGCCCCCATTGCAAGTTCGGGGAGAATGCAGGTTCCAACAAAATAATGTGGCTTCCAACAAAATGGATCACTCGTACCAGCATCGTGGGATCGTGCTCGCTTGTTGCATGCCTGTGGTAGCACTTGTCATCGCGGGTCACAACACGCCACACCAGCAGTTGCGACTCCTTTGTGGTCGGTTGCAACACGCAACACCGGGGCACGGTGGCTAATTATTTTTTTAATATTGCATTTATTTTATTCTTTTTGAAAAATAATGCACTGATTTGAATTTTTTTAAAAATAGGCCTGCCTCGGCCGTGGCATGGCCGATAGGAGGCTGTCGGCTCTGGCGTGGCCGACAGGAGGCCAGTCGGCATAGGCCCGGCCGATTAGTGGCTCTCAGCCACGTGGCGGCCGACTAGTGGCCAGGCCACGTCGATTGCCCTATCGGCTCTGCCTGTCGGCCCTGGCGAAGTCGATAAGGCTATCGGCCTAGCGTGGCCGACTAGTGGCCAGCCAGCCCGAGCCAGCCCCTTCCCCCTCTCTTCCTCCTTCCTCCTTCTTCCTCCTTCCTCTTTCTTCCTTCTCCCTTCTCCCATTCTACCTTATCTCCTTTCTCTCTTTCTCCTCCTTCCTTCTCCCCCCCACAAAAAATCTTCCATTACCACGTTTTGAACCGTACATTTATTGTGTAAGGAGGAGGGCATCCAAACTATCCGTCTCACTCACGATGGGGTAGTTTGTGGTGCTTGTTTTGAAGCTATTTTTGGTGGTGGTGGTGGAGGTTGAGGTGGAGGTTGTAGTAGTGGTGGTGGTGGTGGTGGTGTGGGTGAAGTTGGTTGTTTTGGTGGAGTTGGAGGTGGTGGTGTCGGATTATTCTCGGTGTTCGTCAAGAGTCGTTCGTCGTTCATCGTTTCTGCGCACGCTTTAAGGGTAAAATATTTTTGTAGATTAGTGTATTAAGTAGTTTATAAAATTTTAGGTGCTCCAGTAGATTAGTATAAATTTAGTTGTTTAACTAGTTTTAGGTGGTCCGGTAGATTAGTATAAATTTAGTTGTTTAACTAGTTTTAGGTGGTCCGGTAGATTAGTATAAGTTTAGTTGTTTAACTAGTTTTAGGTGCTCCGGTAGATTAGCATAAATTTAGTTGTTTAACTAGTTTTAGGTGGTCCGGTAGATTAGTATAAATTTAGTTTAGTAAATGAAGTACTTTAATTATTTTGAGGTTCTTCGATAGATTTGGAAAATATATTTCAGTTTGTCGTTCTTCTAATTTTTTTTCTTGTTGAATAATATGTTAGGTCAGCAGAGATGTCTGATTTAGTGACGTTATGTTTGCACTATGGTCGTGGTACTGTTCAAATAAATGAGATGTGAGCTGATATTAGTGAATTTCAGTACACAGAGGTGCAGGTGTCCTCCCCTAAAACATGGTCTGTTAGTCAGTTGACAGAATGGCTTGCGTGATGTTTAGGGTTCAATACTGAAACACACACCGTCGGTGTTCATGCATTATGGACCCGGTCCACTGGTAATATTTTCTGGTATTTGAAGCATATAGAGCGGGACGACCAGTGGGTGCGCTTGTTACAATCTTGCGAGCGTAGGGGATGTCATCCTGTGGCCTTACTTCTCCCCGTGCTAAAGCCGGTGATTGAACCTGAAGTGGAACGTAGCTATGAATATGGTGAGAGCAGTGTAGGGATGCATGATTCATAGTCAATTCATGCGTCCCATGCTGGGGATGAGTTTTACGAAGCAGGCCAGAGTAGTCAGGCAGAAGGGGGAGATGCAGATGATTATCTCAGCGGTGAGGCGGATGCCGACGAGATAGATGGGCACATGAAAAACGAGATGCATGAAGAAGATATAGCGGGTGATATTTCCGATGAATCCGCCGAATCAGATGGAGAAGAGCACGCACATGAAGTCCCTATTCCTGCATCATGGAATCAGGACTTCTCATCTGCAATGTTGGTGAACGACGGTCATGATTCTGCCTGGTAGTATCACGAGAACAACATTGCAACAGGTGCCCTCTACCCGAACAAACAAGCTCTGAAGCATGCCATCCTTAATTGGGCAATGTCCACTCAAAGTGTATTTGTAGCTCAAGTTTCTTGTCCAGATAAGTTGACAATGGTTTGTAGAAATCAGGGTTGTCCCGCAAGGGTGCATGGATATCTCCCTAAGTACGACACAAGCTGGGTCATAAGTGACTTAGTTAGTCATAATTGTGTTATTCCATGCATCCCTCAAGATCATCCCAACCTTACTTCCACTGTGATTGCTCGCTTGCTTTACAGCGAGATTGTGGAGTGCAAGGCGATGGAAGTGAAGGCTATCCAGAAAAAAGTCTTCGTCAGGTTAAAGTACAACATATCATATGGCAAGGCTTGGAGGGCTAAGCAGAAGGCACCGGAGACCAGATTTGGTTCATATTTTGATGCATATGACTCTGTTGTTCGGCTCGTGCAGACACTGCAGAACCGGAATCCTGGCACGTATGTTGGACATCCAAGAGTTGTACCTGCCAGAGTTCCCAACGGTTAGGGTGTTGCATCGGTTGTTCTTCTCTTTTGGTGCCTGCATTGAATCTTTCAAACATTGTCGACCGGTGATATGTGTTGATGGCACATTTCTCACTGTCAAGTACAAGGGTCAGATCCTCATA
Source organism: Hordeum vulgare subsp. vulgare (assembly GCF_904849725.1). Classification (NCBI taxonomy): domain Eukaryota; kingdom Viridiplantae; phylum Streptophyta; class Magnoliopsida; order Poales; family Poaceae; genus Hordeum; species Hordeum vulgare. The sequence goes on along the minus strand of NC_058520.1, from coordinate 213,088,047 downwards.
GCCATAGGTCAATATGGGCAAAATCAAGTCGTCCCACTTGCATTTGCTTTTGTGGAGAGCGAGAACATCGAGAGTTGGACATGGTTCTTCAGGCAGTTGAAAATAGCTGTTGTGCAAGATAAGCAGAATGTGTGCATCCTTCATGATAGGCATGTAGGTATACTCAGCGCGATCAAGACATTGTCAAACCCTGCTCCCGGTGAACAAACTCCTTGGCAGTACATTCAGAGTCGTTGGTGCATGTGCCATCTAGGGGCAAATTTCTTCTCGCGGTTTAGAAATAAGAACCTCATGAATCTATCCAAGAAACTCTGCAAGCAGAACCAACAATGGAAATATGAGCTGATACGTTACAGACTAAATGTTTGCACACAGAGACATGTTAGGGACAGGAGAGCTGCAAGAGATGTTGCTGTCAGGGCACATGTTGAAGCAGTAGCTGCACAATTAGTAACTGGATCTGCTACCGTGGAGGAAGAGCCGGTTTGGCTTTGTGACTTGCTAGGATTTGACCTTCCTGGTACAAGGAGAAGGCTAGCGAGGACGATTAAAACCTTTGATCAGTGGATAGAGCATGAGCCATTGGAGAGGTGGTCTCTCTTGCATGACACACATGGAGCCAGGTACAGTGTCATGACTACCAACCTGGCTGAAACATATAATTTTGTCCTAAGAGGAAACAGAGCTTTGCCACTTACAGCGATCGTTGATGGCATTTTCTATGGCACAGTGAAGTATTTCAGGGAAAGACGTCAAATTGCTGCGGAGCATATGACAAACAATCCGAACACACGTTACTGTGAAAGGGTTATGAAGTACATGGATGAAAAGATGAGGAAAGCCCGATCACATAGTGTTGTCGCCATTGGAAATCTAGAGCGAAGGTTCGAGGTTCGCTTAGCTAACAACAAATTTGGATGTGCAAATGAGATGAGAACACACGAGGTGAAAATTGGAAATGAATTGTGGCCAACGTGCGAATGCACATGCAACAAACCAAAGTTGCTTCACCTACCTTGCTCGCATGTACTTGCTGCTTGCGGGCTCATAGGTCTTGACGCAATCTCTTTTGTGTCTCCGTATTTTCTGAAAGAGGTTGTCCTCAATACCTGGATAGGTGAGTTGATGGGTTTCCGATCAATGGGTAACTTCAACACTGTTGAGCCTGCTCAAAGGCGATACATTCCACATCCTGCGCATATGCGTACAAGTAGAGGGAGGCGGCAGAGTCAGCGCATCCGGAATGACATGGATGAATCTGAGGCCGGCGGGCGCACCGTGCAATGCATTCTATGTAATGAATTTGGGCATAGGGATCCTGATTGTCCCACCTTCGTCACTGCAAGGGGCACTAGGCGTGGACGAGGCAGCTGAGGAAGAAGAGGAGGAAGAGGGAGGGCAAGAGGAGGAGGAAGAGTTTAAAATTTATGTACTATCACTACATTTAAGTTTGTACTAGCACTATGTTTTAAGTTTGGACTATCACTATGTTTTAAGTTTGTACTATCACTATGTTTTAATTTTGGACTATCACTATGTTTTAAGTTTGTACTATCACTATGTTTTAAGTTTGGACTACTACTATGTTTTTAGTTTGTATTAACACTATGTTTTAATTTTATACTATGTGTTGCACTACGTTTTGTATTGTATAGCAATGGAGGGAATGTATCTTCTTAATCCGGACATTGATAGTAAGCATCGTGCTTCGCTATTAACCGAGCAGAAGCTCGTACCACAAGTCACTCGTACTGCTAAGGTGGACTAGAGTATACATCCGCTGTGGGTTGAAAGGTAAATTTTTTTATCTTAAACTTTAATCATTGTATTAAATATGCATTGTAAGTAACATAAATTTTATGATTGGTGGATATGCAAACTCAAATGGGCCGGGCTTTTACCGTTCGCACCTCTAGTTGAGGCCACTGAGACGTCGAGGCACCTCAGCATTGACTCTTCTTTGCTCACTTGCTTAGTGGACCGATGGAGGCCTAAGACCCACACGTTCCACTTCAGATGGGGTGAGATGGCTCCTACTCTGGAAGATGTCTCAATGTTGCTCGGACTTCCGTTGGCGGGAAATGCGATAGGACCGTTGGAGGACCCGCCAGATTGGCAACACGTTTCTTCAATATATATGATGGGGCTCCAATACTGGCGTCAGAGGCCCACGGACCTAAGTATGATTGGTTACAACATTTTAGGGTTAGTTCCTACCTCGCATATCTATCAAAGGTAAATGTTTCAAGTTGCAATATTTCCAGGTTATTCACAAGTCCCTTTCTCCTTACATGATTGCAGATCGAGAGATTTCCAGGTTATTCACAAGTCCCTTTGAGTGCTATACAGATTACTCGTAGCCTGGAGGCGTACCTATTGTGGCTTCTCGGGAAGGTGATGTTCACAGAGAACCATGTCACTACTTTGAGTGCGCGTTACATCCCCATTGCACTGGAAATCGCGACCGCTGAGTCGGCTGAACAGATCAAACCGAGGAGTTGGGGATCTGCTGTATTAGCTGCTACCTACCGAGGTATGTGCAACGGTTGTCAACTTTCCACGGCCAAGTCGGCCATTCTTGGTTGCCTGCTGTTTTTACAACTGTGGTCCTGGGAGAGGTTCTCTATTGGACGACCAAACATAGATGTGGACCACAGTTATCATGTGGGCAACATGCTTGATGGTGATGACATCGACTTGCTAACTTTCGGCCTGTGTTGGACGCGTCGCAAGGTATGTCCCCTGGTATAATGTTATCCACCTTCTTAGTTTACACTATGGTTGAAACTAACTTATGTCTTGCGCAGAGACGGTATGCTAGTGAACAGACTAGGCGAGCCTACACTGCACTAAATGAGCAGTTTGATACGTACACCGGAGTTATTTGGCAACCGTACATGGAAGCAGCCAGAATTTCTAGATATCCCGGTGGTATTTCTGTGCTATGCACGAGAGATCGGGGTTACTGGATGACGAAATCGAAGATTATCTTCGATGTCTTTGTTGAGGAGATGGCGCAGCAGCGCATTATGAGACAGTTCGGTCTTCGGCAGTTGACTCCTCCGCCCAACACAGAGAACCTGCTGTCAGGAGTAGTCCACAGGTATGTTATACTAACTATATATTACATTTTGTTTCTCTATGGCCTATGGTTAAACATCATCATAAATTACAGGATGACAAGGAAGGGAACCAATAGGACACGGGCTCAGTGGCTACAAAGGCTTGAAGAGTACGTTTTAGAATGGGAAACTGCCACTGAACATAGGTGGCATTAACAACAAGCATTTGATCTCGCTGAATACAATGCATATTTGGAGGGGTACATGAGAGGAACACGATTACGCATTGTTCAGCACTCCAATACAGATGAGATTCCGGACCCGCATACGTCTGATACGTACCTGACGTATGATACTTCTGGCTCCAGGCAGTATGCGGTAATATTTATTCTCTTTACGTCATTTAAGTTGTTGTTACTTGCTTCATCATGGGTACTTATTATTCTTAATGACAATTTCAGGGTGAGTTGGCATACAGTCTTCATACTGACGTGATGAACTTTGATCGACAATTGTCATCTGCACCTCTTATGGTACCTCGGTCTCAGATTCAACCATGGCTCAAGAGGCTCGAGCAGAGGATAAGAGAAATCTATAAAGCTATCACGTGCACGCGCACTTCGGATGTTGTGCATCACCAGCCGCAGCCTATGCCGGTGCCACGTCACTCTGTGCATCGACATCAGCCACGTCCACATCTACAAGGAGTGGAACCGACGCCACATCCACCCCCACCTGACCAGCCTGGCAGTTCAGCGTGGCATCAGCCACAGCACCACGCTTCGTCATCGAGCTTCATGTTTCAGCCAACTCCGCAACAACACAATCCTACTCCTGGTTTCATATTTCATCCACATCCAACAGGTATGGTCCCTCCTGCATATCATGATGTGTCGGCGTCCGGATCCAGGTTAGGGAGTGAACCAGGTGAGCCACCATCGCATCAAAACATGTGGTTGGACATGTTTTCGACTCCTCCACCGTGGCCCACACATGATACACAGTATGACCAAGGTGGATCCGAGATTCCTCCTCGTAACATCAGCCCCCCCCACAGGTGGGGATGGAGTACACCCCCCACACCCCGAGAGCGCCAACCGAGACGTCGTGAGTGGAGCAAACTCTTTGCCCTGCTATGTATCACTTCAGACTTATGTGTATTTTATGTAAGAAACTTATGTGTATTTTATGTATGAGACTTATGTGTATTTTATCTATGAGACTTATGTGTATTTTATCTATGAGACATATTCCTATCTATTTCTATGCTTAGTTGGTTCATCGTGGATAACACATATACTACCAATAACTTGAGATTACAAACAAAGTAAGATTCCGGAGATACATAAAATAAGATACATGAAATAAGATACATAAAATAAGATACATTAAGATGGAGAGTTCATACAAAAACTACATAAAGTCATCGTCATCCTTCGATGATGCAGAGCTCTGGCCCTTCGACGAAGCAGTACTCTTGGCACTCGTTGATGCTGCCCTCTTGTCCTTGCTACTCAGCATGAAGATATCGTCTTCGTCCTCGCTATCATCAATCCATAAAAGGGATGTTTTACTCCACCTCCACCGCGTATGTGCTGGCCTTTCTTCTTCCATCTTTCATTCAACCGCAGAAGTTCCTTCCGAATCTCCTCATATGTCCTTGCAGGCCTTCCTAGCTAATGCATGAGCAACCTCATTCAGTAGCGTGTCATACCTGATGAGTTCGTCCCATGAAACAATTCTATTGTCTATCTTGAAATTGCTAGCCAAGCGTAGAAGACACTCGGACATACCACTATGAAAACTACGACCGAAAGGATAATGAGACATTTTGAGCACACTCCTTACCAACCTTGCTGTGGAGAGGGTTTTATAGGTGCCGAAGAGCGAGACGAAAACCTAATGGCGGGAAAGCAAGGCAGGAAATAAATGGCGGGAAAGCAAGGCGGGAACAAAATGGCGGAAAAGCAAGGCGGGAACAAAATATGCTCAGTTGGTTCATCGTGGATAACACATATACTACCAATAACTTGATATTACAGACAAACTAAGATACACCTTGCCGGAATTAAAATACAACTTGCTGAAATTAAGATACAACGTGCTGACACAACTTGCTAAAATTAAGATACAACTTGCTGAAATTAAGATACAACTTGCTGAAATTAAAATAAATCTACTCAGTCCAGCGTGGATATTTTCCTTTTCCATCACCGACTTCTTCTGCTGCTTTGGCCGCACGAGCCCTTTCTCTCTTTCTCTCCCTCTCAGCTTCACGTGCCTGTTCCCGCTGTCTGTAAACCTCCTCCAACCGAAGTATCTCTTCTTGGTTCTTCCTTTTCATCTCATCAATAAAAGCCCTCTGCTCCACACAGTAATCTTCCCACTCTTTCTTCTGCTCTGCTTTCTCCTCTGCTTCAGCCTTCTCGCGGCGCTCTTCCAAGTCCAAGCTAGCCCATGCACGGCGACCTCTTTCACGAATCTCGGTCACCGCCCAGTCCGGCATTTCCGTGTCAATCCAACGATAGTACATGCAGAGAGGAGGAGGAGACTACAATATATATATATATATATATATATATATATATATATATATATAAATATCAAGTAAACAATAATATCAACAACATATTTACTCTGGATAACTTGAGCATACCGGAGGCCTGAGGTACGCAGAAATAGATTCGGGCGGATCAGATTCATAATTGGCGCACATGAAAAACTTCATGCCCAACCAATCTGAAAAATCCGTCACCTCCTTCACCTTGCAGAGATCACCGCACCAACATCGAACTGCTTCCACACCCCGAGGCAAACTCGCACTCTGCATTTTCTTAGGCCTGATGCTCTGATCCGAGCAAGGCAAACTCATATTGACTGGATGGTGGAGGAAGGCAGTGCTAGTGTTCTCAAGTGAGGCTGGATGATGGAGGAAGGCAGTCCAATGCCTCCTTTTATAGACTTAGATGACCAAGAAGATGGCGGGAAAACGAGGAGGGAAATGAGGTGGGAAAGATTTGGCGGGAAATAAGAGGGTAAAAAGTTGGCAGGAAAAGAAACGGGCAAAATTTGGCGGGAAAGGTGGTGCGAAATATTTGGCGGGAATGGAGACGTGGAAATATTGGTGGCAACGGAGGAGGGAACAAAATGGCGTGGCCGATTGGGGGAATATGGGCGGGAACTGGAGTCAGGAAAATAGCTAAAGTTCAAAATAAAAGTACTCGATACATAGAATACACATAAGTTTCTTACATAAAATATCATCGCGAGTGAGACGGATAGTTTGGATGCCCTCCTCCTTACACAATAAAAGAACGGTTCAAAATATGGAAATGGAAGATTTTTTGTATGGGGGGAGAAGGAAGGAGAAGAAATAGAGAAAGGAGATAAGGTAGAATGGGAGAAGGGAGAAGGAAGAAAGAGGAAGGAGGAACAAGGAGAGGGGGGAAGGGGCGGGCTGGGGCTGGCTCGTGGCCACTAGTCGGCCATGCCTAGGCCGATTGCCCTATCGGCTTCCCCAAGGCCGACAGGCAGTGGCCTGGCCACTAGTCGGCTCCCACGTGGCCGAGAGCCACTAGTCGGCCTAGGCCCGGCTGACTGCCTCCTGTCAGCCGCACCAAAGCCGACAGCCTCCAATCGGCTAGAGGGTGGCCGAGACAGGGTTATTTTTGATTTTTTTTTGATTCGGTGCATTGTTTTTTAAAAAGAATAAAAAAAGCAATATTAAAAAAAAAATAGCCGCGCGGTGTAGGTAATCATCGATTCGAGCTCGCCGGGGTGCCCTTGTAGCATCACGTGGCGCCTAGTCTAAGAGCATGATTAATAGTATAGCCAACTGCTGGCTATAAGCAGTCTTATAGCCCATCTTATAGCTAGTTTGTACAATAGTTAGCTATAAAAAGTACTACTTTTATCATATATGGCCCACCTTTCATTCTCATAAAACATCCAAGAGCACGTGCCTTCTCTCTCCTCTTTTCTCTCATCCAACTCAGCAAAAATATAGTATTTTAATCCTTACAGCCTGCTGACTGTATCTTATTATACTTGTTCAGAGGGTCGTCGCGGCTCGCTAGAACCGTTGCAGCATCCCATTCGCTAGATTCTGTTCACCAGGAGACGGATCGGTTGCCTTGGCTCGCCCGAGAAGCGGAGAGGAAAGGAAAAGGTCCAGCAAGGAGTCACATCGGCAGGGAGGTGGAAGAGGAGAAAAAAGAGAAGCGCCTTGTGAAGGAAAAAGAGAGGAAAGAGTGGTCAATGACGGTGGGAAAAAGATAAGATTGAGTTGAGCGTCACGTGGCGCGCGAATGGCTTACTAGTACAGTAGCATAGTAGCAAGGTTGTGCTAGCGATCGAGCGGTGCGACCAGGCCAAGCTTCAGCGAGCGCATTGCTCTCAAACGTTTCTCTAAAGCAAAGTCGAGGGAACACACTCACGGCTCTTCCAACCTGCTAAAATATCAATAGACAATATATTTTGTACTAATAGATAACGCATATTTTATTTAAATTGCGTCAGACATAGATAAAAGTGCAGGATAAACTAAATATATGTGTGATCTAGTTAAGTATGCCTCACACATGCGCGAGAGCTATATGGAACATAGTTAAGTATGCCTCCCTATGTAATATCCTACATAGTCTAATCTTTACTAGCGGGTGGAAGCACGTGCCCGTTGTTAAGCGTGTGCGCGGTTGTGTTGTTTTTTTATAGAAGAAAAAAAACATTGGATAAGTGAGCTAGCAGTGGATAATATGCAAGCCAATTTAACTTAGATAAATACTAAAAGGTAAAAAACAGTTCATCCATGGTTACAAACATTTAGTATATTTTAAATGTTTCAGCCAAAACTATTTCTACCAAGTTTTGAAAATCGTCTGGTGCAACCAAAAGTTGTACAAAATAAAGATCCTTCGAACCGAAGGAAAATTCTTCCAGTATACATTTGAAATATCACATTTCACAGGTAATATTCCATCCTACAACAGATGGAAATTTGTATTAGTAAACGAAGCAAGATAAAAAAGACGGAGGAACAATAGAATAAAGAGAATTGGAAAATAGAAAGGTTCAACCTTTATACAAATGTTCATTATGTTGGCAACCCAGTCAAAAAACTAACAATGTCATTGTTTCCACTAATGCATAAAAAAATTAGTTCACAAAACAACAGACATTGAATGAAAATACTCTACTAAAAAGTTAGAACCTTTGGCATTATAGTGCACTTACGATTTCTTTATACACGATAACTTTAGTCATGGAAACTAGCATGCATGAGCAATAGAATTAGAGATGCACTATCAATCAAGATCAAGCCTAGTTCTCATAGTCGAAATGGTACTGACCTAAATACTCTTAAGGAACTTTTTTCATATGCCTATCATGTGGTATGCTGCAGGAAAAAGTTGTTAGGTATCACATTATAATTAACTTAACTTTATTTACATAAAAGGAAGAATGAACAAACAATGCTATAGTTTGTACAACATACAACATTATAGGTGTAGTGTGTGTGTGTGTGTGTGTTTATAAAGGTGAGAATCTATGTTGTATCATGTTGGCATTGATGCTCATATTTTTCTGGATTTATTTCACGCTCTCCGACGAAATTGGTCTAGTGAAAGGAGACGTTCCCATCGACTACAAACATTCATGCGATGACTTCGTCAATTTCAAGATGTTGTGTTCGCTCGGTATCTACATAGAAGGTGCAATGAGTAAACATTCTACTTTGAAACCTGAGAAAATAAGATCGATACAACTTTAAGATCCAGAATTGTTAATGGATCACTGATGACTAAAATAATAATTTATGTACACATTCAAAATCTGAGAAAATAAATTGTGTTATTTGTATTATTACATAAGATACAACTTTACATATCGTGTTTTCCTGCATGGAGGAAACATCAAGAATGAAAATTAGAAAATTGATATATCAAAGTAATTATTACCAAGGAGAGAATGAGACTTTCTTCATATACATTGAAGTTGATGTTTAAGAAAAATTGGATAATCTAGACCGAGATCTAAAGATAGCAATTTGATTCATGAGGTAGTTGTAAGTGAGGTTCGAAAAAATAAGTGAACTAAAAGCCAGCAGCTTTGCTACTGAGCTACTTGCAACTATATATACAATGTAAAAAAGGTAAATTAAATAATCATCTAAATTTCATCTGACTTTCTTGTTGTCTAATTAGCTCTACAGTAGATCACTTCAGGGATGAGGATCCGGGGTTGAACAGGAAAATGTGCAACAAAAGAATATGCGATCTAGAGATGGACAGATATAGGGCACCACAAAAAAGATTGATCAACGAAGCAGCAGATGTGTCCTAGGAGACTACTCCTCCTTTTCATAGACCCGCACACAACACATTGGAAAATAATAATTAGGGATCTAGAGGAAGAGTGGAAAGCAAGCATGCCATCAATGCATCTATAAGTTTAGCCACCAATCGACTCAAAAATCTTAATTAACTCAAAGATACCGGTGAAGGACTATATAAGGGTGTATATACTTCAATGGGAAATTATAGATTAATTTTGAGGAGAGGAAGAGAGGGAGAGAGAGGAAGAGAGAGATAGATGAAATGTGGATCATATGGGTGAGTGTATGTGGGTTTCGACGTCGACCACGAAGACATCTGAAGTGATTTTGTAAATCTCAAGATGTCAAGCTGGCTCAGTATCTTAGTTGTGCTTATTGAGATAGGATATATCTGCATGCATTCATAGGGATGGATATACCTATGTATGTGGACATCGACGTCGAGTACCAACACACATGCGTTGACTTCGTTAATCTCAAGATGTTGTGCATGCTAAATATCTTAAAAGTGCTCACAGAGGCTCGGTCTATGTGCGTTCATTCATAAGGATGGGTGTATGTGCGTGTACATGAACATTGACGTCGAACATTGACGTCGACCACGAAGACGCCTGCAGTGACTTCGTTAATCTCAATATAATGTGTGGGCTCAATATCTCAGAGATGCTCATAGAGGTATGATGTGGGTATGTGCGTTCATAGGGATGACTTTATAGTTGTATGCGGGCATTGGCGTCGATGATGTGAGTTTGTCAATTTCAAGATGTTGTGATACTTCAAATGGGAAATTATAGATTAATTTTGAGGAGAGAGAGAGATGAAATGTGGATCATAGGGATGAGTGTATGTGGGTTTTGACGTCGACCACGAAGACACCTGAAGTTAGTTTGTAAATCTCAAGATGTCAAGCTAGCTCAATATCTCAACTGTGCTTATTGAGATAGGATATATCTGCATGCATTCATAATGATGAGTATATGTGTGTATCTCGACATCGATGTCGAGTATCAACACACATACGTTGACTTCGTTAATGTCAAGATGTTGTGCATGTTAAATATCTTAAAAGTGCTCATAGAGGCTCGGTATGTGTGCGTGCGTTCATAAGGGTGAGTGTATGTGCGTGTCTTTGAACATTGACGCCGACCACGAAGACGCCTGCAGTGACTTCGCTAATCTCAATATGATGTGTCGGTTCAGTATCTGAGAGATGCTCATAGAGGTATGATGTGTGTACGTGCGTTCATATGATGACTCTATGTATGTATGTGGGCATTGGCATCGATGATGTGAGTTCGTCAATTTCAAGATGTTGTGCCGGTTCAGTATCTCGAAGGTGCCATAAAGATATGATATACGTATGTGCGTTCATATGGATGAGTGTATATGTGTACGTGAACATCTGTGTTGTATTGGGTTAAAAAATCATTAGAAAAATACAAAAAAGAAATTCGGTAATAACTAAATGAAAAATCAGGCAAAGGTACAAAGAGTGAACAAAAAAGATTGAACACGTGTCAATCATAGAAGATACAATGACTAACACTTGAAACGTACCAGAAGAGTCGTAGCTTAGCCGCTTTAATATCTTGTATATATATTAAAAAAGTAACAACTTAGTAGAATAATTTGTTCTCCTGTACGTGTTAAACTATAAATAAAAATAGTGCATCTCCTCGCATGAATTATGAGCACTTGTCGTAAACACCAAGATCACCCACACAGATGATTGCCTTTCGAGATGTACTAGAAGCTTGCGACTTATCCGATTTGGGATTCTTTGGTACCCTTTCATTTTTTTAAGAACCAGCAGGAGCTCTGCCTTTTCATTAAAAAAGAGAATTGACCAGTTAATAAGGAAAACTGACCGAAAACCGATAAGTAATCAATGCACACACCGACCCCGAGGCCGCGTCCCTCACGAGTCACCAACTCTGTCACCCGAGCAACCGGAGTGGACAACCTACAACCCTATCCAAAGCCGTCGCTCCGACATCTACACCGGCCCCGAGGCCGCGCACCAGGCGAGCTGCCTACTCCGTCACCCAAGCAACCAGAGTCGACGCCCTACAACCATTTTCGGAGCCGCCGCTTCGACCTACAAACGCAACAACACTCACGCCGACCCCGAGGCCACGCCCTAGGCGATCCGCCTGCTCCGTCACCCGAGCAACCGGAGTTGGCACCCTACAAACCATCTCCGAAGCCGCCGCCTCGGCATTCAAACGCAAGCTGCACACACGTCGACCCAGAGGCCGCGCACCAGACTTGCTGCCTGCTTCGTCGCCCGAGCAACCGAAGCCGACACCCAAGCCACCGCTCCAAAGCCGCCGCTCCGACATCCACACCGACCCCAGGGCCACGCGCCAGGCTAGCCATCGATACTGTCACCCAAGCGACTAGTGTCGACACCCTTCCAAGAGAGCAAGATTCGGAGCCGCCGCTCCGACTTCCACGCCGACCCCGAGGCCGGACACCACTTGAGCCGATGGCTCGACCACGATATCCGCATGCCGGCATGGCAACATCAAATGGTAGGGGCTTGTCTGGTAAGGCCATGGCCTCCTAAGGCGACACCTCCAAAGAGGAAGAGACGAAGACGCCATCGTCGCCCGTTCCGATAGAACCCAGGAACTCAAACTTTCGTTCGGAGGAACCACCGCTGGTGAAGGCAGGAGATGAGCCAGAGCACCCAAGATGGCGGCTTCAACCAAGGTGGAGCTAGGCTTTCCCCTAAGGCTCCGGCACTCCCGCCTCCGCCACCATCGAAGCCACAAGCCCGCATGATGTGTCGCAGCCGACGCGCTCGCAGCCACCACCCACCTTTGCCCACTGCTGCATCAATCGTAGCACCTCACACCACGACAAACACCTACGAGCCAACAGCCATCCCCTGGGGCCGTCGCCCCAGCCTCCATGCGCCATCACAGCACCACCGCCGACCCCAAGCTGCCCCCGCCGATCGAATCTCGACGAAGAAGCCTCAGCCGCTACCAGCCTCCCCGCTAGATCCACGCATGGGGCTTCGGATCCGCCCATGTCGGACCAACCCGAGCGGAGAGGGGCACGGGCGCCCACGCCACCTCCATGCTCGCCCGCCGTGCGCCACCCCCGCACATCTCCCTCGTCGCTGCTGTGCCGCTCGTGGCCGCCACGAGTCTGCCGTCGCGCCGTCCACCAGACGGGCCACCGGATCCGTGCCGGCCAGTGCCGGAGTCGCCCCCGCGCGACGCGCCCGCCCGCACTCTGCACGCCAGATCCGCCCGCAAGCCTCCCCGCAAGATGTCCCGCCGCCACCTTCAATGGAGCCGGCCCGGGCTTCGCCGGCGGGCTCCTCAGGCGACGACGAGGTGAGGAGGAGGAGGGAGGGTGCAGTGGTGGCGGCGCCATAGGGATTCCCCCGAGTCGCGGGGAGTACGACTAGGTGAGGAGGAGGGAGAGTAAGCTGAGCACGTCGTGTACCCTTTCACTTAGGTTCACTTATGATAACAAGCGCAGTGGGAGAACCAATGTTCAGGTCAGACTTGACAGAGCGGTTTCTGATCACAAATGAAGATTCAAGTTTCGAGAGGCATCAGTCAAGCACTTGGTCTCACCCTGTTCGGACCATCTCCCACTCTTGGTACGTTGTGTACCGAAGACCGGAGGGAGGACTAGGTGTGTTCGGCGGTATGTGGTGATGTGAGAAAGGGATCCTGCTCTAGCACTAGAAGAAAAATGGCCTTTTGTCCCGGTTCGTAAGGGCCTTCTGTCCCGGTTTTGGAACCGGGACAAAAAGGTCGTTACTAATGCCCTTGGCCTTTAGTCCCGGTTCTTACATGAACTGGGACAGATGGGCCTCCGCGTGGCCGTTGCGGCCAGGCCAGGCAGGGGGGCCTTTAGTCCCGGTTGGTGACACTAACCGGGACCAAAAGGCATCCATGCGTCAGCACTTGGCTGGAGTTGAGGTTTTTTTTGAAAGGGGCTGGTTTAGGGGTTAATTTAGGTTGTTAGCTAGCTAACAGAGAAAAGTGTCATCTCTTATATATCTCCGTGCTTGGTTTACCAACGCTACTGCTATGCCTAATGTTAACACGACTTAGATTGAAAAGTGTCCTCTCTTATATATCTCCGTGCTTGGTTTACCAACGCTACTGCTACTGCTATGCCTAACGTTAACACGGCTTAGAAAAGTGTCCTCTCTTATATATCTCCGTGTTTGGTCATCCATCGTGCTTTGTCGAACATATTTACAAAACGTAGACACGAGTTATATGCACATATATGCATCTTTTTTACACTATATCATTTCATATCATTTCCGTCGAATGGCAATAGTATTCTAATCGATCATCTAACAACTCATCATCAACTTAATCATATACCAAGTTATCATATGACACACATAAAATAAAACAGAGAAACATCATAATATATGTATAGTCATCATATGCATCATGCATCCTAATTAATCGATCATGTCAAGTAATAATATAAACTAGAATAACTTGTCTCTCATAAGACCTAGCCCTCGCTCTTCGATATAATGTCATAAAACAGAATAATACCTATGGCTCCATGATGAATCACAGAGATCCAACGGTCTCCAGCTTGTGGCTTGCGAACCTTCTTTATTTCTCTCCATGCTTCAATTTGGAGTCTTTTTTATCTTTATTTGAAGTTAATCAAGTATGGAGCATAGAACTCAGCCCTCAGCGGGCTTCTAATTCTCATTTGACCTTGTGGGTCCATTAACGGAAGCACTACATCATGTGACAGTTGTTGTTGAAGAACATAATAATAACCTAGTTAGCAATGTAATCAACACCATTTATGCAATAGTGGAGCGTACTTAATTAGGAAACTCTTACCAAGACATTTCGGCGAATGTCATCTGGACTCAACCTATGCACTAGTGGCATGTAAAATGAATAATTTTGGCCAATTCCAAAATGATACGGGAAGGTATCCCTAGAAGCGAGAACACCAGCAACAAGAAAGTGGAGAAGATCATCCTTCTCCTTCCAAGTTAGATGTGATCCATACGTGTAGTGTGTCGTGTCAATTAATTTCCATAATTCAGTCCAAGCAACGAAATAAGCTGTAAATTATAATTTAACAAATTTAGTATATGGATGAAAACCAACTATTTCTAAATATATATATGCAAATTACTTCACATGGAGGTAAAATAGGAAGCATATCATCGACAACCACCCAAATTTTGTAATAATTTAATGTTTCAAAAATACTTAGAAATTTTGTAATTGTCCACAAGGTATGAGTATAACTTATTAAAACATCAAATTCAAATTTGTAATAGTACACCTTGAGCTCTAAACAGTTCCACACAATGTGGGCATTATATAAACCATTCAAAACGACCACATGTGCTACGATCATTCAAAGGACAATTTGGGTTGTTGTTGTTGTTGTTGTTTGTACAACATGTAACATGAGACAATTATAACTATGGCCCAATAACTAGGAACCTGCAACGTGTGGCCAAAGTTTTAATAGACAATGAACACCACATGACATGTAAATTGCGAGAGGAAAACAGGTTGACTACACCAACTATTTCTAAATATAAATGCAAACTACTTGACAAATATGGTTGAGAAACTCACATGGAGGTAAAACAGGAAGCATATCATCGACAACCACCCAAATGTCGATGTAGTCTGGCATATTATCTTTAGGACGAAGATCGAAGGTGATTTCCATTCCCTTCTGAAATCCATATGCCTTGCAAAGATCTTCCCACTTTGGGCACCCAAATTCTGTTTGAAAAACTGAATTAAATACTTGGATAACAAATGTGTGACCATGTATAGTCCTTAGCTTAGCGCTCCTCGTCTCAATTCTCTCGTGGTCTTTGAAACCGAGCCTCTCCAACACATATCTTCTTGCATGGCAAGGGAGGCACATATCGCCGTTCTCGTCAAGCTTCATGCTGAAGAACCTATCGTCTCGCAGGTGAGGCATGTCGCACATACCCCGAGAGTCGCCGCAATATTCACACTCCCAATATCCATCATCAGACATTTCCTGTTTTAATGTGGTAAATGTGTGTAAACCACAATATAATCGTGACACACTGTATATATCGAAAGAATTGAACATCTATATATTCCAATCGACAAAACTTAGCATAGTTTAGCAAGAAAAAGTGAGAAACAAACTACTGTTTTATGCATTATATTAACAGCAACAAAAGGATGATTTTTGTAGGTTTGGTGAAATATGTATATGTGCCCTTTTTCCTCTTCAAAGTTTAAATAAGTTGTTGAAACCATTGTACTACTTTCGACATGCACCACATGCATGTTGCCTTCACTTCAATAATCCAATCCATGTTCATTTCACCCGTTGATATATAATAACTCTTCATGCTCGCATCATGCATCATCATATATAATAACAAGTCCTACTAATTAATCATCATCATACAACTTCTACTCATTATTAATAACAAGTCATACGATCATCATCCTCATAGTCATCGAACCAACCCTACTTAATTGTTCTTAGCACAGCTAGAACCGTAGCGCCCGACGGGTATCGTCGCGGGCGGTGGACACCCAAAGAGAAGGAGCCATCAGAGGATCATAGCTCCAGTGAGATCCCTAAAGAACCTGCCAGGTATTGTCGAACCTGCCCTCCAACGCAACCATGTAGCGACGGACGTGCTCGTCCTCCTCGCTGACACGGTGACGTATCACCTCCGTGGTGTCCGGAAACCTCGGCACCGTCACTGGCCCACGCGACCGCCACCAAACAAGGATCGGGTCAACAACGGGCTGGCTCCTCACCGACCTACGCCTCCGGAAGGTAGCACCTCCCAATACCAGCCGGGCGGAGCCAAGTCCCAGACAGGGCCCCTCTGATCAAGCAGGTGTCCTCCGCCGAGTCGACGACGAGGATGCGGGATAGGCATCGTAAAATGAACTAAAAAAAACTAGTTCTATTAATTTTCTTGCTAAAAATAAACTACTTCTATATATAGTAAAATAAAGTAGTTTTATTAAATCAACTAGTTCAACTACTAAGCACTTACTATAAATAAATAAAATAAAGTAGTTCTTACTAAAAATAAACTACTTCTATATATAGTCAAATTTAATAAAGTAGTTTTATTAAATCAACTAGTTCAACTACTAAGCACTCACTATAAATAAATAAAATAAAGTAGTTCTTACTAAAAATAAACTACTTCTATATATAGTAAAATATTAACTCTCTTCTGATGATAATGTGTGTACAACAAAGGATACTAGAAAACTTCCTATAACATTTCTGATATTATTATTTCAGAGCACCCAGAAACAGTCCAATTTATAAAGTCTATTGC
Source organism: Hordeum vulgare subsp. vulgare (assembly GCF_904849725.1). Lineage (NCBI taxonomy): Eukaryota > Viridiplantae > Streptophyta > Magnoliopsida > Poales > Poaceae > Hordeum > Hordeum vulgare. The sequence goes on along the minus strand of NC_058520.1, from coordinate 213,071,318 downwards.
TAAAAAGCTGCCACTAGTTACTTGTAGTTTCACTTTTCTTTGCAAAAAGCAGAATTTCAAGAAATCAGAAGTTTTTCTTTCGAACAAATATTTCAAGAGTAGTCAAAATAATAACTACTTGACAATAAAACAGCAAGCATCATGTACAATAATGAAAGCACGGGGTTGTCTAGCCAATTGATATTACCCCTTCCCAGCCTAAACTACAAGATGAAGGGTGCATGCAATGCAAGGCATGCTGTACAACATGTGTAAATAAGTGATCCAGAACCCACACTTCTACTAAATAACATAATGGTATTATGCACCGATGCCAGCCTAAAAAAGAAGATAACAGTCATGTGACAAGGATCCATGAAATGAAAGGTAAGCAGTCCAATATGTGCAAGTAAGCAATCTAGAACCACTGTTCTACTAAATAACATAATGCCAGAATGTTAAACAAAAATAATAAAACCAGATAGAAGTATATTACAGAATGGTATAGACTAAAACACCAAACATCCCTATGAGTGATCAGAAATAGGCTATGCAGGTGGGAAAACAAAACATAGTATGCCAAGCAGTTGCACTACTCACTCCATAATCTGTATAGTTGATAACTTTGCATACCCACAACCAAATTCTAAATTGGGCATATCAGTAGATAACTTTGCAAATCAAATCATTAAAGAAGGTCAAACTAGCATGGCACAAGCAATAGATATCCCACACACTCGTGTGACTGGTTCTCCCTTCCAAGTAACGACAGTGTCTGGCGCGTTTAAAGGTAGTTTAGAAGAATTGAAGGAGACGGATACTAGGATCGCGTATGGCAATTGCACATATTCTACTGCATGGAGTTGCGGTATATTGAGCTTCCATAACTTTGTTTAAAGTTCATAGTTCTACTGCAAACCACCGCGTAGGAATAACCGAGTATTTAGTAATCGAACTAATTGGAAATGGACATCTCCAAGTAACATTTTGTGTGCTGTAAAGTTAATTATAAATTATTTTGAAGATATACTCCATGCTGGTAATGATCCAAGGCTACTATAGACCGACATAAATGTAGGATGCATGTATCCAAAGGAGATCATCCTTGCAATATTTATGGAATAACTCATCTAAAATAGGAAAGAACTAAAACCTTAAGATATTGAAATGCTTTATATGTTGTATATGTTATTGAAATGCTTTAAGAAAGGAAAGGAGTCATTTGCTAACAATTGGGTAAAATGTTTATGAACTAAAACAATTGCAGACATGTGAGAGTTTTCATCAATGAATAAAATGGCACCGTGGCGTGGGGGTGCACGACACCCATGCGGGGAGAGGATGGGGGCGCCTATGCGCGACGTGGGGAGAGGAGGGGCGCTAGAGCGTAGCCCGACGGGAGGAGGCCGGAGCTAGAGGAGGAGAGGGAGGAGTGGCGGCGGATCTCACCGTGGGAAGCAGAGGAGGGCCGGGCTGCTCGCGGCGGGCAGATGGAGGAGGCGCAGGCGGCCGACATAGGTGGCAGCGACGACGAGGACGACTTTGGGGGCGGCAGCGACTCCGACAGTGACTTCGGCGTCGGGGACAGGGGCGGCGTCGGCGTCGGAATCGAATGGAGAGAGGGGGAGAGATCAAAATTTCTAAACTACCTCTTATATAGCCCCACCTTTAGTCCCGGTTGGTGGCACCAACCGGGACTAAAGGGGGGGGGGGCATTGGTCCCGGTTGGTGTCACCAATCGGGACTAAATGTCTCTTTTTAGCAGCCCAAAGGGCGGGAACCAGAGGGCATTGGTCCCGGTTGGTGTTACCAACTGAGACTAAAGGTCTCTTTTCAGCAGCCCAAAGGGCGGGAAACAGAGGCCTTTGATCCCGGTTGGTGGCACCAACCGGTACCAATGCCCCCCTTTAGTCCCGGTTGGTGCCACGAACCGGGACGAAAGGCCTTGCGCGGTGCGGTGCTATGTTTAGTCCCACCTCGCTAGCCGAGAGGGGCTCAAAGTGGTTTATAAGCCGTGCCGAACCAACCACTTCGAGCTCCTCTCTACTGCAGGCTTACGGGCCTAAAATCATTCTATGTGCTTGTGGGCCTATTGGGCCTACTGCGGGCCTGCATCCTGGCCCTAGTAATGGGTTTCTAGTCGTATGCACGCCGTGGTGGCCTTGTAGGTGGCACTTTTTATTATTTTTTTTCCAGTTTTTTTTGCTTTCTTTTTTGTTTCTAATTACTTATTTATTTTATTTTATGATAATTCTTTTTTTCTATTAAGGTTTGTAACAAAATTCTAATTACTTATTTATTTTCTTTTATGATAATTCTTTTTTGCTTTTAATATTTTGAACAGAAAATACTTTGATAATTTTAGTTGCATAAATTCTATATAATTTTAGTTTCAATAATACTAGAGGTTTATAAAAGCTTTTTAGTTGATTCCTTTAGTACCTTTCCGACTTAAATCATTAATTTCATCCCTTTCTAACTTCATATGTTATTTTTCATGCATTTACTGATTATTTTGAGCTATAAGACCTTGATGAGGAAAAGCATTTCAAATGAACTCTGAAAAGGTTGGAGTTTGGCATGGTATCATCATTTCATCCACATAGCATATGCAAGAAAGTTGAGAGGGTTACGGCAAAAACTGGATGCACTTCGTGTACAAAACGGACAATCTGTTTCGAAGTATCAGGGTTTCATATGGAAACTCGTCTCTTACAAAGGGATTTCATTTTTTGAACTTATTGGAACTCCATAGTTTTTCTGTGTTCAAAAGGCACAATTCAAAGCCACATCATCAATTTACAACCCTTTCTGACTTCATTTGTTATTTTCATGCATTTTCTGATTATTTTGAGCTATAAGACCATGAAATTGAAAAGCATTTGAAATGAACTCTGAAAAGGTTCCAAGTTGGCATGGTATCATCATTTCACCCACATAGCATGTGCGAGAAAGTTGAGAGGGTTACTGATACGTCTCCTTCGTATCTATAATTTTTGATTGTTTAATGTCAATGTTCTACAACTTTCATATACTTTTGGCAACTTTTTATACTATTTTTGGACTAACATATTGATCCAGTGCCCAGTGCCAGTTCCTGTTTGTTCCATGTTTTTTGTTTCGCAGAATATCCATACCAAACGAAGTCCAAACGTAATAAAAACTTACGGGGATTTTTTTGGAATATTTATGTTTTTTGGGAAGAAGAATCAATGCGAGGCGATGCACGGAGTGCCCACAAGCCGTGTCGCCGCGGCCAGGGGGTGAGCCTGCGACAGGTAGGCTTGTGCTCCTTAAGGCGGTTGGAGCCCTTCTTTCGCCGCAAGAAAGATAATATCTGGAAGAAAATCGTGTTAAATTTTCAGCCCAATTGGAGTTACGGATCTCCGAGAATTTAAGAAACGGTGAAACACAGAATCTGGGAGCGCAGAAACAGAAGGACATAGAGAGAGAGATCCAATCTCGGAGGGGCTCTCGCCCCTCCGCCGCCATGGAGACCATGGACCAGAGGGGAAACCCTTCTCCCATCTAGGGAGGAGGTCAAGGAAGAAGAAGAAGAAGGAGGGGGGCTCTCTCCCCCTCTCTCCCGGCGGCGCCAGAACACCGCCCAGGACATCATCGTGTGACGGCGATCTACACCAACGCCTCCGTCATCTTCACCAACATCTCCATCATCTTCCCCCATCTATATTCAGCAGTTCCCTCTCCCGCAACCCGCTGTACCCTCTACTTGAACATGGTGCTTTATGCTACATATTATTATCCAATGATGTGTTGATATCCTATGATGTCTGAGTAGATTATCGTTGTCCTATCGGTGATTGATGAATTGCTATGATTGGTTTAATTTGCTTGTGGTTATGTTGCTGTCCTTTGGTGCCCATCATATGATCGTGCGCGTGGATCACACCATAGGGTTAGTTGTATGTTGATAGGACTATGTATTGGCATGCTAGAGTGACAGAAGCTTCAAACCTAGCATAGAAATTGATGCATATGGGATTGAAGGGGGACCAATATATCTTATTGCTATGGTTGGGTTTTACCTTAATGAACGTTAGTAGTTGCGGACACTTGCTAATAGTTCCAATAATAAGTGCATAGAGTTCCAAGTAAGGGATGACATGCTAGCAGAGGCCTCTCCCACATGATACTTGCTATCGATCTAGTAACGTAGTCAATTGCTTAGGGACAATTCCAAAACTCCTACCACCACTTTTCCACACTCGTTAAACACTCGTAGTTGTTTCTTTATCTAACCAGCCCCTAGTTTTATTTATGTGTTCTTTACTTTCTTGCAAGCCTATCCTTTCACTCCTACAAAGTACTTCTAGTTTCATACTTGTTCTAGGTAAAGCGAACGTAAAGTGTGCTTAGAGTTGTATCGGTGTTCGATAGAACTTGAGGGAATATTTGTCCTGCCTTTAGCTCCTCGTTGGGTTCGACACTCTTACTTATCGAGAAAGGCTACAATTGATCCCCTATACTTGTGGGTTATCAGTTATGGAAAAAACTGGATGCACTTCGTGTACAAAATGGACAATCTTTTTCGAAGTATCAGGGTTTCATACGGAAACTCGTGTGTTACAAAGGGATTTCATTTTTTGAACTTATTTGAACTCCATAGTTTTTCTGTGTTCAAAATGCACTATTCAAAGCCACATCATCAAATTTCATCTCTTTCTGACTTCATATGTTATTTTTAATGCATTCACTAATTATTTTGAGCTATAAGACCATGAAATTGAAAAGCATTTGACATGAACTCTGAAAAGGTTCGAATCTGGCATGGTATCACCATTTCACCCACATAGCATGTGCGAGAAAGTTGAGAGGGTTACGACAAAAACTGGATGCACTTCATGTACAAAACGGACAATCTGTTTCGAAGAATCAGGGTTTCATACGAAAACTCGTTTGTTACAAAGGGATTTCATTTTTTTGAACTTATTTGAACTCCATAGTTTTTCTGTGTTCAAAATACACCATTCAAAGCCACATCATTAATTTACAACCCTTTCTGACTTAATTTGTTATTTTTCATGCATTTATTGACTATTTTGAGCTATAAGACCATGAAATTGAATACCATTTGAGATGAACTCTGAAAAGGTTCCAAGTTGGCATGTCATTTCACCCACATAGCATGTGCGAGAAAGTTGAGAGGGTTACGACAAAAAACTGGATGCATTCGTGTACAAAACGGACAATCTCTTTCGAAGTATGAGGGTTTCATACGGAAACTCGTGTGTTACAAAGAGATTTCATTTTTTGAACTTATTTGAACTCCATAGATTTTCTGTGTTCAAAATGCACCATTCAAAGCCACATCATCAATTTACAACCCTTTCTGACTTCATTTGTTATTTTTCATGCATTTACTGATTATTTTGAGCTATAAGACCATGAAATTGAAAAGCATTTCAAATGAATTCTGGAAAGGATGGAATTTGGCATGGTATCATCATTTCACCCACATAGCTTGTGCAAGAAAGTTGAGAGGGTTATGACAAAAACTGGATTCACTTCGTGTACAAAACGGACAATCTGTTATGAAGTATGGGGGTATCATACGGAAACACGTCTGTTACAAAGGGATTTCAATTTTTTTGAACTTATTCAAACTCCATAGTTTTTCTGTGTTCAAAATGCACCATTCAAAGCCACATCATCAATTTACAACCCTTTCTGACTTCATTTGTTGTTTTTCATGCATTTACTGATTATTTTGAGCTATAAGACCATGAAATTGAAAATCATTTGAAATGAACTCTGAAAAGGTTCCAAGTTGGCATGGTATCATCATTTCACCCACATAGCATGTTGGAAATATGCCCTAGAGGCAATAATAATTATTTATTATTATATTTATTTATTCATGATAATCGTTTATTATCCATGCTATAATTGTATTGATTGGAAACACAATACTTGTGTGGATACATAGACAAAACACTGTCCCTAGTAAGACTCTAGTTGACTATCTCGTTGATCAAAGATGGTCAAGGTTTCCTGGCCATAGGCAAGTGTTGTTACTTGATAACGGGATCACATCATTAGGAGAATCATGTGATGGAATAGACCCAAACTAATAGACGTAACATGTTGATCGTGTCATTTTGTTGCTACTGTTTTCTGTGTGTCAACTATTTGTTCCTATGACCATGAGATCATATAACTCACTGACACCGGAGGAATGCTTTGTGTGTATCAAACGTCGCAACGTAACTGGGTGACTATAAAGATGCTCTACAGGTATCTCCGAAGGTGTTTGTTGAGTTAGTATGGATAAAGACTGGGATTTGTCACTCCGTATGATGGAGAGGTATCTCGGGGCCCACTTGGTAATACAACATCACACACAAGCCTTGCAAGCAATGTGACTTAGTGTAAGTTGCGGGATCCTGTATTACGGAACGAGTAAAGAGACTTGCCGGTAAACGAGATTGAAATAGGTATGCGGATACTAATGATCAAATCTCGGGCAAGTAACATACCGAAGGATAAAGGGAATGACATACGGGATTATATGAATCCTTGGAACTGAGGTTCAAACGATAAGATCTTCGTAGAATATGTGGGATCCAATATGGCCATCCAGGTCTCGCTATTGGATATTGACCGAGGAGTCACTTGGGTCATGTCTACATAGTTCTCGAACCCGCAGGGTGTGCACACTTAAGGTTCGACGTTGTTTTATGCGTATTTGAGTTATATGGTGGGTTACCGAATGTTGTTCGGAGTTCCGCATGAGATCACGAACGTCACGAGGGTTTCCGGAATGGTCCGGAAATGAAGATTGATATATAGGATGACCTCATTTGATTACCGGAAGGTTTTCAGAGTTACCGGGAATGACGAATGGGTTCCGGGTGTTCACCGGGGGGGGGGGGGGGGGGGGCGGGGCAGCCCACCTCGGGGAAGCCCATAGGCCTTGGGGGTGGCGCACCAGCCCTTGGTCGGCTGGTGGGACAGCCCAAGAAGGCCCTATGCGCCATAGATAGAAAATCAAAGAGAAAAGAAAAAAAAAGGAGGTGGGAAAGGAGAGAAGGACTCCACCTTCCAATCCTAGTTGGACTAGGATTGGAGGAGGACTCGTCCTACCTAGGTGGCGCAGCCCTTGGGGCTCCTTGAGCCTCAAGGAAAGCTTCCCCTCCCCTCCTCCTATATATATGGAGCTATTAGGGCTGATTTGAGACAACTTTTGCCACGGCAGCCCGACCACATACCTCCACGGTTTTTCCTCTAGATCGCGTTTCTGCGGAGCTCGGGCGGAGCCCTGCTGAGATTAGATCGCCACCAACCTCCGGAGCGCCGTCACGCTGCCAGAGAACTCATCTACCTCTCTGTCTCTCTTGCTGGATCAAGAAGGCCAAGATCATCGTCAAGCTGTACGTGTGCTGAACGCGGAGGTGCCGTCCGTTCGGCACTAGATCGGAGCGGATCGTGGGACGGATCGCGGGACGGTTCGCGGGGTGGATCGAGGGACGTGAGGACGTTCCACTACATTAACTGCGTTCACTAACGCTTCTGCTGTGTGATCTACAAGGGTATGTAGATCGGAAATCCCCTCTCGTAGATGGACATCACCATGATAGGTCTTCGTGCGCGTAGGAAATTTTTTGTTTCCCATGCGACGTTCCCGAATAGTGGCATCATGAGCTAGGTTCATGCGTAGATGTCTTCTCGAGTAGAAGACAAAAGTTTTTGTGGGCGGTGATGTGCGTTTTGCTGCCCTCCTTAGTCTTTTCTTGATTCCGCGGTATTGTTGGATCGAAGCGGCTCGGACCGACATTACTCGTACGCTTACGAGAGACTGGTTTCATCGCTACGAGTAACTCCGTTGCTCAAAGATGACCGGCGAGTGTCGGTTTCTCCAACTTTAGTTGAATCAGATTTGACCGAGGAGGTCCTTGGATGAGGTTAAATAGCAATTCATATATCTCCGTTGTGGTGTTTGCGTAAGTAAGATGCGATCCTACTAGATACCCATGGTCACCACGTAAAACATGCAACAACAATTAGAGGACGTCTAACTTGTTTTTGCAGGGTATGCTTGTGATGTGATATGGCCAACGATGTGATGTGATATATTGGATGTATGAGATGATCATGTTGTAATAGTTAATATCGACTTGCACGTCGATGGTACGGCAACCGGCAGGAGCCATAGGGTTGTCTTTAAACTAATGTTTGTGCTTGCAGATGCGTTTACTATATTGCTAGGACGTAGCTTTAGTAGTAATAGCATGAGTAGCACGACAACCCCGATGGCAACACGTTGATGGAGATCATGATGATGGAGATCATGGTGTGACGCCGGTGACAGGAAGATCGTCCGGTGCTTTGGTGATGGAGATCAAGAAGCACATGATGATGGCCATATCATGTCACTTATGAATTGCATGTGATGTTAATCCTTTATGCACCTTATCTTGCTTAGAACGACGGTAGCATTATGAGGTGATCTCTCACTAAAATTTCAAGACGAAATTGTGTTCTCCCCGACTGTGCACCGTTGTGACAGTTCTTCGTTTCAAGACACCACGTGATGATCGGGTGTGATAGACTCAATGTTCACATACAACGGGAGCAAAACAGTTGCACACGCGGAACACTCGGGTTAAGCTTGACGAGCCTAGCATGTGCAGACATGGCCTTGGAACACATGAGACCGAAAGGTCGAGCATGAATCGTATAGTTGATATGATTAGCATAGAGATGCTTACCACTGAAACTATTCTCGACTCACGTGATGATCGGACTTGAGATAGTGGATTTGGATCATGTACCACTCAAATGACTAGAGAGATGTACTTTTTGAGTGGGAGTTCTTAAGTAATATGATTAATTGAACTAATTGTCATGAACATAGTCTAATGGTCTTTGCGAATTACGATGTAGCTTGCGCTATAGCTCTACTGTTTTTATATGTTCCTAGAGAAAATTTAGTTGAAAGTTGATAGTAGCAAACTTTGCAGACTGAGTTTGTAAAACCGAGGATTGTCCTCGTTGCTGCGCAGAAGGCTTATGTCCTTAATGCACCACTCGGTGTGCTGCACCTCGAGCGTCGTCTTTAGATGTTGTGAACATCCGACATACACGTTTCTGATGACTACACGATAGTTCAGTGCAAAATACTTAATGGCTTAGAAGCAAGGCACTGAAGATGTTTTGAAACGTCACGGAACATAAGAGATGTTCTAAAGAGATGAAATTGTGATTTCATGCTTGTGCCCTTGTTAAGAGGTATGAGACCTCCGACAAGATTCTTTGTACACGAAGTAAAGGAGAAAATCTCAATCGTTGAGCGTGTGCTCAGATTATCTGAGTACGACAATCGCTTGAATCAAGTGGGAGTTGATCTTCGAGATAAGATAGTGATGGTTCTCCAAAGTCACTGCCACTATGCTGTGAGAGCTTCGTGATGAACTATAACATATCAAGGATAGATACAATGATCCTTGAGCGATTCACGATGTTTGACACTGCGAAAGTAGAAATCAAGAAGGAGCATCAATAGTTGATGGTTAGTAGAACCACTAAGTTTCAATAAAGGCAAGGGCTAGAAGGGATACTTCGTGAAACGACAAAGCAGTTGCTGCACTAATGAAGAGACCCCAGATTAAACCCAAGCCCGGGACTAAGTGCTTCTGTTATGAGGGGAACAATCACTGAGGCGGAGCAACTCTAGATACTTGGTAGACAAGAAGGCTGGCAAAAGTTGAAAGAAGTATATTTGATATACATGATGTTGATGTGTACTTTACTAGTACTCCTAGTAGCACGAGTGTATTGGATACCGGTTCGGTTGCTAAGTGATTAGTAACACGAAATGAAAGCTACAGCATAAACGGAGACTAGCTAAAGGCGAGGTGACGATACGTGTTGGAAGTGTTTCCAAGGTTGATATGATCAAACGTCGCACACTCCCTCTACCATCGGGATTGGTGTTAAACCTAAATAATTGTTGTTTGGTGCTTGCGTTAAGCATGAACATGATTGGATCGTGTTTATTGCAATACGATTATTCATTTAAAGAGAATAATGGTTACTCTATTTGCTTGAATAATCACCTTCAATGGTTTATTGAATCTCGATCGTAGTGTTACACATGTTCATGATATTGGTGCCAAAAGATACGAGGTAATGATGATAGTACCACTTACTTGTGGCACTGCCGCTTGAGTCATGTTGGTATAAATTGCATGAAGAGGCTCCATGCTGATGGATCTTTATACTCACTTGATTTTGAATCACTAGTGACATGCAAATCATACCACATGAGCAAGGCCTTATTTTCATTGAGATGAAACAAGATAGTAACTGGTTGGAAGTGATACATTTTGATGTATGTAGTCCAATGGGTGCTGAGGCACGGGGCGGATATCATTATGTTCTTACTTCAATGACGATTAGAGTAGATACAAGAGTATTTACTTAATGAATCACAAGTATGAAATATTGAAAAGTTCAATTCTGTTTCAGGAGTGAAGTTCGTCGTAACAAGAGGATAAACTGTCTACGATATGATCATAGAAATGAATATCTGAGTTACGAGTTTTGGTACGCAGTTAAGACAATTTGGAAATTGTTTCGCAGTTCATGCCACCTGGAACATCATAGTGTGATGATGTGTCTGAACGTCATAGCGATGCACTATTTGGTATGGTGCATGCTATGATGTCTCTTATCGAATTACCACTATCGTTTATGGGTTATGCATTAGAGACAACCGCATTCACTTTAAATAGGGCATCGCGTATTTCCGTTGAGATGACACAGTATAGACTGAGGTTTAGAGAAATCTAAACTGTCGTTTCTTGAAAGTTTGGGGCTTCGACACTTATGTGAAAAAGTTCTAGTCTGATAAGCTCGAACCCAAAGCAGATAAATGCATCTTCATAGGATATCCAAAACAGTTGGGTACATCTCCTATCTCAGATCCGGAAGCAAAGTGTTTGTTTCTAGAAACGGATCATTTCTCGAGGAAAGGTTTCTCTCGAAAGAATTGAGTGGGAGGGTGGTAGAAGTTGATGAGGTTATTGAACCATCACTTCAACCAGTGTGTAGCAGGGCGCAGGAAGTTGTTCCTGTGGCACCTACACCAATTGAAGTGAAAGCTGATGATGGTGATCATCGAGCATCGGATCAAGTTACTACAAGCCTCGTAGGTTGACAAGATCGCGTACTACTGCAGAGTGGTACGGTAACCCTGTCTTGGAGGTCATGTTGTTGAGCAACAGTGAACCTACGAGTTATGGAGAAAGCAATGGTGGGCCTGGATTCCGACAAATGGCTGGAAGCCATGAAATCCGAGAGAGGATCCATGTATGAAAACAACGTGTAGACTTTGGAAGAACTACTTGATGGTCATAGGACTATTGAGTAAAGATGGATCTTTAAAAGGAAGACAGACGATGATGGTGATAAGTCACTATTAAGAAAAGCTCGACTTGTCGCAAAGATGTTTCGGACAAGATCAAACAGTTGACTATGATGAGACTTTCTCACTCGTAGCGATGCTAAAAGTCTGTTAGAATTATGTTAGTAGTTGCTGCATTATTTATGAAATATTGCACATAGGATGTCAAAACATTGTTTCCTCGACGGTTTCCTTGAGCAAACATTGTATGTGATACAACCAGGAGGTTTTGTCGATCCTAAAGATACTAGCAAGTGTGCAAGCTCCAGTGATCCTTCAATAGACTGGTGCAAGCATCTCGGAGTTGCAATATACACTTTGATGAGATGATCAAAGATTTTGGGTTTGTACAAGGTTTATGAGAAAATTGTATTTCCAAAGAAGTGAGTGGGAGCACTATAGAATTTCTGATAAGTATATGTGGTTGACATATTGTGGATCAGAAGTAATGTAGAATTTCTGTAAAGCATACAAGGTTGTTTGAAAGGAGTTTTCAAAGGAATACCTGGATTGCGCTACTTGAACGTTGAGCATAAAAGATCTATGAAGATAGATCGAAAGCGCTTAATGGAAGTTTCGACAACATGCATGCCTTCCAAGTTTTTGAAGGAGTTCAAAATAGATCAACAAAGAAGGAGTTCTTGGTTGCGTTGTGAGGTGTGAATTTGAGTAAGACTCAAAACCCGACCCCGATAGAATAAAGAGAATAGACGAAGGTAGTCTTCTATGCCTTAGCCGTAGATTCTGAAGTATGCCATGCTGAGTGCCGTACCTGATGTGTGCCTTGCAGCAAGTCTGTTAATAGGTACACAGAGTGATCGAGCATTGAATCACTGATCAGCGGTCAAATTTATCCTTAGTAACTAAATAAACTAAGGAATTTTTCTCAATTATGGAGGTGGTTAAAGAGTTCGTCGTAAAGGGTTACGTCGATGCAAGCTTTGACACTAATCCGAATAACTACGAGTAGTGAAACGGATTCGTATAGTAGAGTAGATATTTGGAGCATTTCCGAATAGCACATAGTAGCAACATCTATAAGATGACATAAAGATTTATAAAGAACGCACGGATCTGAAAGTTTCAGAACCGTTGACTAAAACCTCCCTCACGAGCAAGACGTGATCATACCCCAGAACTATATGGGTGTTCGATTCGTTGAAATCACATGGTGATGTGAACTAGATTATTGACTCTAGTGCAAGTGGGAGACTGTTGGAAATATACCCTAGAGGCAATAATAATTAGTTATTATTATATTTCTTTGTTCATGATAATCATTTATTATCCATGCTATAATTGTACTTATTGGAAACACAATACTTGTGTGGATACATAGACAAAACACTGTCCCTAGTAAGCCTCTAGTTGACTAGCTCGTTGATCAAAGATGGTCAAGGTTTCCTGGCCATAGGCAAGTGTTGTTACTTGATAACGGGATCATATCATTAGGAGAATCATGTGATGGACTAGACCCAAACTAATAGACGTAGCATGTTGATCGTGTCATTTTGTTGCTACTGTTTTCTACGTGTCAAGTATTTGTTCCTATGACCATGAGATCATATAACTCACTGACACCGGAGGAATGCTTTGTGTGTATCAAACGTCGCAACGTAACTGGGTGACTATAAAGATGCTCTACAGGTATCTCCGAAGGTGTTTGTTGAGTTAGTATGGATCAAGACTGGGATTTGTCACTCCGTATGACGGAGAGGTATCTCGGGGCCCACTCGGTAATACAACATCACACACAAGCCTTGCAAGCAATGTGACTTAGTGTAAGTTGCGGGATCTTGTATTACGGAACGAGTAAAGAGACTTGCCGGTAAACGAGATTGAAATAGGTATGCGGATACTGACGATCGAATCTCGGGAAAGTAACATACCGAAGGATAAAGGGAATGACATACGGGATTATATGAATCCTTGGCACTGAGGTACAAATGATAAGATCTTCGTAGAATATGTGGGATCCAATATGGGCATCCAGGTCCCGCTATTGGATATTGAACGAGGAGTCACTCGGGTCATGTCTACATAGTTCTCGAACCCGCAGGGTCTGCACACTTAAGATAAGACATTGTTTTATGCGTATTTGAGTTATATGGTTGGTTACCGAATGTTGTTCGTAGTCCCGGATGAGATCACGGACGTCACGAGGGTTTCCGGAATGGTCCGGAACGAAGATTGATATATAGGATGACCTCATTTGATTACTGGAAGGTTTTCGGAGTTACCGGGAATGTACCGGGAATGACGAATGGGTTCCGGGTGTTCACCGGGGGGGGGGGGGGGCAGCCCACCCCGGGGAAGCCCATAGGCCTTGGGGGTGGCGCACCAGCCCTTGGTGGGTTGGTGGGACAGCCCAAGAAGGACCTATGCGCCATAGATAGAAAATCAAAGAGAAAAGAAAAAAAAGGAGGTGGGAAAGGAGAGAAGGACTCCACCTTCCAATCCTAGTTGGACTAGGATTGGAGGAGGACTCGTCCTCCCTAGGTGGCGCAGCCCTTGGGGCTCCTTGAGACTCAAGGCAAGCCTCCCCTCCCCTCCTCCTATATATATGGAGCTATTAGGGCTGATTTGAGACAACTTTTGCCACGGCAGCCCGACCACATACCTCACGGTTTTTCCTCTAGATCGCGTTTCTGCGGAGCTCGGGCGGAGCCCTGCTGAGATTAGATCACCACCAACCTCCGGAGCGCCGTCACGCTGCCGGAGAACTCATCTACCTCTCCGTCTCTCTTGCTGGATCAAGAAGGCCGAGATCATCGTCGAGCTGTACGTGTGCTGAACGCGGAGGTGCCGTCCGTTCGGCACTAGGTCGGGGCGGATCGTGGGATGGATTGCGGGACAGTTCGCGAGGCGGACCGAGGGACGTGAGGACGTTCCACTACATCAACCACGTTCACTAACGCTTCTGCTGTGCGATCTACAAGGGTATGTAGATCGGAAATCCCCTCTCATAGATGGACATCACCAGGATAGGTCTTCGTGCGCGTAGGAAATTTTTTGTTTCCCATGCGACGTTCCCCAACGTAGCATGTGCGAGAAAGTTGAGAGGGTTACGGAAAAAACTAGATGCACTTCGTGTACAAAACGGACAATCTGTTTCAAAGTATCATGGTTTCATACGGAAACTCGTGTGTTACAAAGGGATTTCATTTTTTTGAACTTATTTTAACTCCATAGTTTTTCTGTGTTCAAAATGCACCATTGAAAGCCACATCATCAAATTTCATCCCTTTCTGACTTCATTTGTTATTTTTCATGCATTTACTAATTATTTTGAGCTATAAGACCATGAAATTGAAAAGCATTTCAAATGAACTCTCAAAAGGATGGAATTTGGCATGGTATCATCATTTCACCCACATAGCATGTGCGAGAAAGTTGAGAGGGTTACGGCCAAATTGGATGCACTTCGTGTACAAAACGGACAATCTCTTTCGAAGTATCAAGGTTTCATATGGAAACTCGTGTGTTACAAAGGATTTCATTTTTTTGAATTTATTTGAACTCCATAGTTTTTCTATGTTCAAAATGCACCATTCAAAGCCACATCATCAATTTACAACCCTTTCCGACTTCATTTTTTATTTTTCATGCATTTACTAATTCTTTTGAGCTATAACACCATGAAATTGAAAAGCATTTGAAATGAACTCTGAAAAGGTTCCAAGTTGGCCTGGTATCATCATTTCACCCACATAGCATGTGCGAGAAAGTTGAGAGGGTTACGGCAAAAATGGGATGCACTTCGTGTACAAAACGGACAATCTCTTTCGAAGTATCACGGTTTTATACGGAAACTCGTCTGTTAGAAAGGGATTTCATTTTTTGAACTTATTTGAAATCCATAGTTTTTCTGTGTTCAAAATGCACCATTCAAAGCCACATCTTCAATTTACAACCCTTTCTGACTTCATTTGTTATTTTTCATACGTTTATTGATTATTTTGAGCTATAAGACCATGAAATTGAAAAGCATTTGAAATGAAGTCTGAAAAGGTTCCAAGTTGGCATGGTATCATCATTTCACCCACATAGCATGTGCAAGAAAGTTGAGAGGGTTACGGCAAAAAACTGGATGCACTTCATGTACAAAACGGACAATCTCTTTCGAAGTATGAGGGTTTCATACGGAAACTCGTGTGTTACAAAGAGATTTCATTTTTTGAAATTATTTGAACTCCATAGTTTTTCCGTGTTCAAAATGCACTATTCAAAGCCACATCATCAATTTTACAACCCTTTCTGACTTCATTTGTTATTTTTCATGCATTTACTGATTATTTTAAGCTATAATACCATGAAATTGAAAAGCATTTGAAATGAACTATGAAAAGGTTCCAAGTTGGCATGGTATCATCATTTCACCCACATAGCATGTGCGAGAAAGTTGAGAGGGTTACGGCAAAAACTGGATGCACTTCGTGTACAAAACGGATAATCTGTTTCGAAGTATCACGGTTTCATACAGAAACTCGTGTGTTACAAAGGGATTTCGTTTTTTTGAACTTATTTGAACTCCATAGTTTTTCTGTGTTCAAAATGCACCATTCAAAGCCACATCATCAAATTTCATCCCTTTCTGACTTCATTTGTTATTTTTCATGCATTTACTGATTATTTTGAGCTATAAGACCATGAAATTGAAAAACATTTGAAATGAACTCTGAAAAGGTTGGAATTTGGCATGGTATCATCATTTCACCCACATAGCATGTGCAAGAAAGTTGAGAGGGTTACGGCAAAAACTGGATGCACTTCGTGTACAAAACGGACAATCTCTTTCGAAGTATCACGGTTTCATACGGAAACTCGTGTGTTATAAAGGGATTTCATTTTTTTGAACTTATTTGAACTCCATAGTTTTTCTTGTGTTCAAAATGCACGATTCAAAGCCACATCATCAATTTACAACCCTTTGTGACTTCATTTGTTATTTTTCATCCATTTACTAATTATTTTGAGCTATAAGACCATGAAATTGAAAAGCATTTGAAACGAACTCTGAAAAGGTTCCAAGTTGGCATGGTATCATCATTTCACCCACATAGCGTGTGCGAGAAAGTTGAGAGGGTTACGACAAAAACTGGATGCACTTCGTGTACAAAACGGACAATCTCTTTCGAAGTATCATGGTTTCATACGGAAACTCGTCTGTTACAAAGGGATTTCATTTTTTTGAACTTATTTGAACTCCATAGTTTTTTTGTGTTCAAAATGCACCATTCAAAGCCACATCATCAATTTACAACCCTTTCTGACTTTATTTGTTATTTCTCATGCATTTACTGATTATTTTGAGCTATAAGACCATGTAATTGAAAAGCATTTGAAATGAACTCTGAAAAGGTTCCAATTTGGCAGTGGTGACAATTTTAACACAACACGTGATATACATTACATCTAGGGCACAACATTACATTTGTTGAAGTTCACAACAGTGCAGAAATGATATAATTACATCTAGGGCACAACACACTAGCAGAAACATAACACACACTGACACTTAATTGGCTTGCTTAGACCAAATAGAAACTAAACTAGCAAGAATGCTGATGCCAAGAACAAAGAGAAACCCCATTGTTTCCATGAGCTCATTCCTTTTCTTCAACTTCAATTGCATTTTCTTGTTTTCATTGTTCAGATCCATAACCTTCTTCTCCATCCTACTAGCTTTGATCCAACTACGTTGAAGGCCACCATGGAGCTCCTCAAAAGCTTGCCCCACTAGCTGATTGGGAGGGGGGTCAATCCAAACAACCCAATCACACTCATCAGGAAGCTGTTAAATCAGAGTTCACATAATTAGGTGAAATTCATAACTTTGCCATAAATCGATGAAAACAGAGTACCAAATGATGTTTTGAGGAATTACATCGAGTGGACAACCCAAAAAACTTCTTCCCGTGCTTGCTCCACCCCAAGAAACACGGCGAGCAGGAATTAGCCCATGCCCCATGCAACGGTGATTCGAGCGCTCCTCAAGGCCGTAGAAACTTGGATTGGGAATGAAAAACTCGGATTGGAACTGCACAATCCCGCAGCCATCCACCTACGAGCCAGAAAGGCGCATATTACGGCCCATCCCGCGAAACCCTAGATGAGAAATCCCCAAATCCAATGTCAACCAAAAATCCAAATCGACTTACCTCACTGTCTGCGGAGGAGCTTGCAGACAACATTGCGGATGTACACATGGACGTGCCCCAGCGGTGAAAACGGGGATGTGGCGTGATGGACCGCTAAATCTAGACAAATCTCGGGAAAAATAGAGCTCCGAGGTCGAGCTTCGATAGGAGAGAGCTGAAATAGTGTGGCTCGGGCATTTCATCGAACACCTCATGTACATAGGAGGTGAGCTAGAGCACCCAAATGCCCGGTATATATAGGAAAATTATTTGTCCCGGTTCATGGCATAAACCGGGGCTAAAGCCCCCCTTCTAAACCGGCTCATGGCACGAACCAGTACCAATGGATGTGGGCCAGGAGCGCGGCCCATTGGTCCCAGTTCGTGCGTAGAACCGGGACAAATGGGTCCAGACGAACTGGGACCAATGCCCATGAGGCCCCGGCCGGCCCCATGGGGTCATGAACCGGGACTAATGCCCCCCATGGGTCCCGGTTCGTGAAGAACCGGGACTAATGGGCTGGCGAGGCCCGAACCAAAGCCCTGTTTTCTACTAGTGTAGAAGAAGTAGTTACACAAGCGTGGCAGGATGGTGGACCGAAGCATGGGTTACATGATATTAAAATAGCAGTGGACAAACTGATGGAAAAGTTGCCTAAGTGGAGTAACATGAAGTTCGGGAATGTGATCAAGGAATTTGAAAAACTAGGACCAGACTTGAGGAGCTAATGCATATGAATGCAGACCGTAGCGAGATACGTAAGGAGTCTGATCACTTAGAGGAACTGCTACATAGAGAGGAGATGGTATGGCAGCAGAGATTCCGCATTGATTGGCTTAAAGAGGGCGATCGCAAGACCCAATTTTTTCATAGATGCGTCGTTTGGAGAGCTAGGAAACATAAAATAAAAGGGCTTGTTGATAGTTCAGGGGTGACGCATACAAATCAGAAGATTATGGAAGGCATGGCTTGGAATTTTTTCAAAGCCTCTTTACAGCTGATGCCTCTCTTATCTTTACCTCTCTACCTAATAATAAAACAAATAGTGTGTCTGGTCGTCTGTCATAAAACTACCCCGAAGTTGGTTTAAATTACCCACCATGGCACTAATAAGTGAAAAAAATGATTCAAATTTTTTCTGTCAAAGTAGCCGTCACGTGCGATTATTATTTTGTGAGAAGGTGAAAAATCACAAGCACGCGCGTTGTTTGGTGGCTAGAGCGCATGTCTTCCACAGAGAAGACCCAGGTTTTATCCCTGATTGCACACTTTTTATCATCCCCTATTATTTCTTTCTTTATAGCAACACGGGTTCATGGACCAGCCCATGTTTTATCATTTCAATTTATTTATTTTCTTCTTTAAATTCGCTTGCAATTTTCTAAAATTCCAATTTTTTAGTTTTGAAAAAATGTTCATGAAATCAAAGAACGTTTGGAAATTAAAACAAAGGCTCAAAAAATAAGAAAATATTCACGGATTCAAAAAATGTTGATGGTTTTAAAAAAATGTCCACTTATTATAAAAGAATTTACAAAATGTCTATGAGATTTTAAAAATTGTTGAGAAAAACTAAAAGAATTACGAATTTCCAAATTTCTTCTCCATTTACAAATAGGTTTATCGAATCAAAAAATGTTCACTTGGTAAAAAATTTGTCCATGCATTTCAGAAAAAATATAAGTTTACATGGTTCCTCAAAAAAAAGTTTACATCAATCGACAAAACTTGATCACATGAACACTGCTTTTCTCTTTTGATAGCAGCCAACACGAGTTCATGGGCCAGACCATGTTTTATTAATTCAATTTATTTTTTCTTCTTTAAATTAATTCATGATTTCTCAAAATTCCAGTTTTTGAGTGTTTCAAACAAAAACTCGTGTGTTACAAAGAGATTTCATTTTTTGAACTTATTTGAACTCCATAGTTTTTCTGTGTTCAAAATGCACTATTCAAAGCCACATCATCAATTTACAACCCTTTCCGACTTCATTTGTTATTTTTCATGCATTTACTAATTATTTTGAGCTATAATACCATGAAATTTCAAAGCATTTGAAATGAACTATGAAAAGGTTCCAAGTTGGCATGGTATCATCATTTCACCCACATAGCATGTGCGAGAAAGTTGAGAGGGTTACGGCAAAAACTGGATGCACTTCGTGTACAAAACGGATAATCTGTTTCGAAGTATCACGGTTTCATACGGAAACTCGTGTGTTACAAAGGGATTTCATTTTATTGAACTTATTTGAACTCCATAGTTTTTCTGTGTTCAAAATGCACCATTCAAAGCCACATCATCAAATTTCATCCCTTTCGGACTTCATTTGTTATTTTCCATGCATTTACTGATTATTTTGAGCTATAAGACCATGAAATTGAAAAGCATTTGAAATGAACTCTGAAAAGGTTGGAATTTGGCATGGTATCATCATTTCACCCACATAGCATGTGCGAGAAAGTTGAGAGGGTTACGGCAAAAACTGGATGCACTTCGTGTACAAAACGGACAATCTCTTTCGAAGTATCAGGGTTTCATAGGGAAACTCGTGTATTACAAAGGATTTCATTTTTTTGAACTTATTTGAACTCCATAGTTTTTCTGTGTTCAAAATGCACCATTTAAAGCCACATCATCAATTTACAACGCTTTTTGACTTCATTTTTTATTTTTCATGCATTTACTAATTTTTTGAGCTATAAGACCATGAAATTAAAAAGCATTTGAAATGAACTCTGAAAACGTTCCAAGTTGGCCTGGTATCATCATTTCACCCACATAGCATGTGCGAGAAAGTTGAGAGGGTTACGGCAAAAACTGGATGCACTTCGTGTACAAAACGGACAATCTCTTTCGAAGTACCAGGGTTTCATACGGAAACTCGTCTGTTACAAAGGGATTTCATTTTTTTGAACTTATTTCAACTCCATAGTTTTTCTGTGTTCAAAATGCACCATTCAAAGCCACAATATCAATTTACAACCCTTTCTTACTTCATTTGTTATTTTTCATACATTTATTGACTATTTTGAGCTATAAGACCATGAAATTGAAAAGCATTTGAAATGAACTCTGAAAAGGTTCCAAGTTGGCATGGTATCATCATTTCACCCACATAGCATGTGCGAGAAAGTTGAGAGGGTTACGGCAAAAAACTGGATGCACTTCATGTACAAAATGGACAATCTATTTCGAAGTATGAGGGTTTCATACGGAAACTCGTGTGTTACAAAGAGATTTCTTTATTTGAACTTATTTGAACTCCATAGTTTTTCTCTGTTCAAAATGCACCATTCAAAACCACATCATCAATTTACAACCCTTTCTGACTTCATTTGTTATTTTTCATGCATTTACTGTTTATTTTGAGCTATAATACCATGAAATCGAAAAGCATTTGAAATGAACTCTGAAAAGGTTCCAAGTTGGCATGGTATCATCATTTCACCCACATAGCATGTGCGAGAAAGTTGAGAGGGTTACGGCAAAAACTTGATGCACTTCGTGTACAAAACGGGCAATCTGTTTCGAAGTATCACGGTTTCATATGGAAACTCGTGTGTTACAAAGGGATTTCATTTTTTTAAACTTATTTGAACTCCATAGTTTTTCTGTGTTCAAAATGCACCAATCAAAGCCACATCATCAAATTTCATCCCTTTCCGACTTCATTTGTTATTTTTCATGCATTTACTGATTATTTTGAGCTATAAGACCATGAAATTGAAAAGCATTTCAAATGAACTCTGAAAAGGTTGGAATTTGGCATGGTATCATCGTTTCACCCACATAGCAGGTGCGAGAAAGTTGAGAGGGTTACGACAAAAACTGGATGCACTTCGTATACAAAACGAACAATCTCTTTCGAAGTATCAGGGTTTCATATGGAAACTCGTTTGTTACAAAGGGATTTCATTTTTTTGAACTTATTTGAACTCCATAGTTTTTCTGTGTTCAAAATGCACCATTCAAAGCCACATCATCAATTTACAACCCTTTCTGACTTCATTTGTTATTTTTCATGCATTTACTGATTATTTTGAGCTACAAGACCATGAAATTGAAAAGCATTTGAAATAAACTCTGAAAAGGTTCCAAGTTGGCCTGGTATCATCATTTCACCCACATAGCATGTGCAAGAAAGTTGAGATGGTTACGGCAAAAACTGGATGCACTTCGCGTACGAAACGAACAATCTCTTTCGAAGTATCAGGGTTTCATACGGAAACTCGTCTGTTACAAAGGGATTTCATTTTTTGAACTTATTTGAACTCCATAGTTTTTCTGTGTTCAAAATGCACCATTCAAAGCCACATCATCAAATTACAACCCTTTCTGACTTCATTTGTTGTTTTTCATGCATTTACTGAATATTTTGAGCTATAAGACCATGCAATTGAAAACCATTTTGAAATGAACTCTTAGGGTTATTTCTCAATTATTTACTAATTATTTTGAGCTATTAGACCATGTAATTGAAAAGCATTTGAAATGAACTCTGAAAAGGTTCCAAGTTGGCAGTGGTGGCAATTTTAACACAACACGTGATATACATTACATCTAGGGCACAACATTACATTTGTTGAAGTTCACAACAGTGCACAAATGATATAATTACATCTAGGGCACAACACACTAGCAGAAACATAACGCACACTCACACTTAATTGGCTTGCTTAGACCAAATAGAAACTAAACTAGCCAGAATGCTGATGCCAAGAACAAAGAGAAACCCCATTGTTTCCATGAGCTCATTCCATTTCTTCAACTTCAATTGCATTTTCTTGTTTTCATTGTTCAGATCCATAACCTTCTTCTCCATCCTACTAGCTTTGATCCAACTACGTTCAAGGCCACCATGGAGCTCCTCAAAAGCTTGCCCCACTAGCTGATTGGGAGGGGGGTCAATCCAAACAACCCAATCACACTCATCAAGAAGCTGTTAAATCAGAGTTCACATAATTAGGTGAAATTCATAACTTTGCAATAAATCGATGAAAACAGAGTACCAAATGATGTTTTGAGGAATTACATCGAGTGGACAACCCAAAAACCTTCTTCCCGTGCTTGCTCCACCCCAAGAAACACGGCGAGCAGGAATTAGCCCATGCCCCATGCAACGGTGATTCGAGCGCTCCTCAAGGCCGTAGAAACTTGGATTAGGAATGAAAAACTCAGATTGGAACTGCACAATCCCGCAACCATCCACCTACGAGCCAGAAAGGCGCATATTACGGCCCATCCCGCGAAACCCTAGATGAGAAATCCCCAAATCCAATGTCAACCGAAAATCCAAATCGACATACCTCACTGTGTGCGGAGGAGCTTGCAGACAACATTGCGGACGTACACATGGACGTGCCCCAGCGGTGAAAACGGGGATGTGGCGTGATGGACCGCTAAATCTAGACAAATCTCGGGAAAAATGGAGCTCCGAGGTCGGGCTTCGAGAGGAGAGAGCTTAAC
This sequence comes from Hordeum vulgare subsp. vulgare, assembly GCF_904849725.1. NCBI lineage: Eukaryota > Viridiplantae > Streptophyta > Magnoliopsida > Poales > Poaceae > Hordeum > Hordeum vulgare. The sequence continues at coordinate 213,048,302 of NC_058520.1, read as the reverse complement.
TAGTGTGGCTCGGGCATTTCATCGAACACCTCATGTGCATAGGAGGTGAGCTAGAGCACGCAAATGCCCGGTATATATAGGAAAATTATTTGTCCTAGTTCATGGCATAAACCGGGGCTAAAGCCCCCCTTCTAAACCGGCTCAAGGCATGAACCAGTACCAATGGATGTGGGCCAGGAGCGCGGCCCATTGGTCCCAGTTCGTGCGTAGAACCGGGACAAATGGGTCCAGACGAACTGGGACCAATGCCCACGAGGCCCCGGCCGGCCCCATGGGGTCATGAACCGGGACTAATGCACCCATGGGTCCCGGTTCGTGAAGAACCGGGACTAATGGGTTGGCGAGGCCCGAACCAAAGCCCTGTTTTCTACTAGTGTAGAAGAAGTAGTGACACAAGCGTGGCAGGATGGTGGACCGAAGCATGGGTTATATGATATTAAAATAGCAGTGGGCAAACTGATGGAAAAGGTGCCTAAGTGGAGTAACATGAAGTTCGGGAATGTGATCAAGGAAATTGAAAAACTAGGACCAGACTTGAGGAGCTAATGCATATGAATGCAGACCGTAGCGAGATACGTAAGGAGTCTGATCACTTAGAGGAACTGCTACATAGAGAGGAGATGTTATGGCAGCAGAGATCCCGCATTGATTGGCTTAAAGAGGGCGATCGCAAGACCCAATTTTTTCATAGATGCGTCGTTTGGAGAGCTAGGAAACAAAAAATAAAAGGGCTTGTTGATAGTTCAGGGGTGACGCATACAAATCAGAAGATTTTGGAAGGTATGGCTTGGAATTTTTTCAAAGCCTCTTTACAGCTGATGCCTCTCTTATCTTTACCTCTCTACCTAATAATAAAACAAACAGTGTTTCTGGTCGTCCGTCATAAAACTACCCCGAAGTTGGTTTAAATTACCCACCATGGCACTAATAAGTGAAAAAAATGATTCAAATTTTTTCTGTCAAAGTAGCCGTCACGTGCGATTATTATTCTGTGAGAAGGTGAAAAATCACAAGCACGCGCGTAGTTTGGTGGCTAGAGCGCATGTCTTCCACACAGAAGACCCAGGTTTGATCCCTGATTGCACACTTTTTATCATCCCCTATTATTTCTTTCTTTATAGCAACACGGGTTCGTGGACCAGCCCATGTTTTATCATTTCAATTTATTTATTTTCTTCTTTAAATTCGTTTGCAATTTTCTAAAATTCCATTTTTTAGTTTTGAAAAAATGTTCATGAAATCAAAGAACGTTTGGAAATTAAAACAAAGGCTCAAAAAATAAGTAAATATTCACGGATTCAAAAAATGTTGATGGTTTAAAAAAAATGTCCGCTTATTATAAAAGAATTTACAAAATGTCTATGAGATTTTAAAAATTGTTGAGAAAAACTAAAAGAATTACGAATTTCCAAATTTCTTCTCCATTTACAAATAGGTTTATCGATTCAAAAAATGTTCACTTGGTAAAAAATTTGTCCATGCATTTCAGAAAAAATATGAGTTTACATGGTTCCTTAAAAAAAGTTTACATCAATCGACAAAACTTGATCACATGAACACTGCTTTTCTCTTTTGATAGCAGCCAACACGAGTTCATGGGCCAGCCCATGTTTTATTAATTCAATTTATTTTTTCTTCTTTAAATTAATTCATGATTTCTCAAAATTCCAGTTTTTGAGTACTGAAAAAAATTGCTCATGAAACCATAGAATGTTTGGGAATTGAAACATAGGTTCAGGAAACAATAAAACATTCACGGTTTAAAATAATGATGTTTTTTAAAAACTGTTCACATATTATAAAATGATTCACAATTTTGAAAAATACATTCAACAAATATAGAATGTTCATGATTTTTAAAATGATCATTTATTCAAAACATATCCATGAATTCGAATAAAATATCTATGAAATAAAAACAGCATTGTGAAAAACTAAAAAAATCACGAATTTCAAAATTTATTCCCCATTTTGAAAAAAGTTCATAGAGTGAGCAAAAAACTATCCATGCATTTCAGAAAAAAGATAAGTGGACATCAATCAACAAAATTTGATCAGAGGAACACCATGTTGGAAATATACCCTAGAGGTAATAATAAAATGATTATTATCGTATTTCCTTGTTCATGATAATCGTCTATTGTTCATGCTATAATTGTATTAACAGGAAACAGTAATACATGTGTGAATAAATAGATCACAAAATGTCCTTAGCAAGCCTCTAGTTGGCTAGCTCGTTGATCAATAGATGATCATGGTTTCCTGATCATGGACAATGGATGTTATTGATAACGGGATCACATCATTGAGAGAATGATATGACGGACAAGACCCAATCCTAAGCCTAACACTAGATCGTGTGTTCGTATGCTAAAACTTTCATAATGTAAAGTATCTTTTCCTACGTACGTGAGATTGTGCAACTCCCGGATAGTGTATCAAACGTCACAACGTAACTGGGTGACTATAAAGGTGCACTACGGGTATCTCCGAAAGTATCTGTTGGGTTGGTAAGAATCGAGATCGGGATTAGTCACTCCGTGTGATGGAGAGGTATCTCTGGGCCCACTCGGTAGAACATCATCATAATGAGCTCAATGTGACTAAGGAGTTAGTCACGGGATGATGTACTACGGAACGAGTAAAGAGACTTGCCGATAACGAGATTGAACAAGGTATAGGGATACCGACGATCGAATCTCGGGCAAGTTCTATACCGACAGACAAAGGGAATTGTATACGGGATTGATTGAATCCTTGACATCATGGTTCATCCGACGAGATCATCGTGGAACATGTGGGAGCCACCATGGGTATCCAGATCCCGCTGATGGTTATTGGTCGGAGAGGTGTGTCGGTCATGTCTGCATGCCTCCCGAACTCGTAGGGTCTACACACTTAAGGTTCGGTGACGCTAGGGTTATAAGGAATTGTTGTACGAGGTTACCGAAGGTAGTTCGGAGTCCCGGATGAGATCCCGGACGTCGCGAGGAGCTCCGGAATGATCCGGAGGTAAAGATTGATATATAGGATGGATGAGTTTGGACGCTGGAAATGTTTCCGGCACCACCGGCAAAGTGCCGGGACCACCGGAAGGGTTCCGGAGGCCCACCGGGAGGGGGCACCAGCCCGGGGAGGCTACATGGGTCAAGTGCGAGAGGGAACCATCCCCTGGGTGGGCTGGTGCGCCCCCACACCCAGCCCAAGGCGCCCAAGAGAGGGAAGGGGGGGGGGAACCCTAGCGCTGGTGGGCCTAAGGCCCACCTAGGGGTGCGCCACCCCCCTCTCCTCCCGTGGCCGCCGACCTCACCTCCCATCTAGGGCTGCCGCACCCTTTGGGGGTGGGAATCCTAAAGGGTGCGCCACCCTCCCCCTCCCCCTGTATATAGTGGGGGTTTTGGCCATTGGAGATACGCAATTTCTCTCTCTCTCTCTCTCTCTCGGCGCAACCCTGCTTCTCCTCTTCCTCCTCTCCCATGGTGCTTGGGGAAGCCCTGCCGGGAGACCTCGTCGCTCCATCGCCACCATGCCTTTGTGCTGCCGAAGGTCTTCCCCAACCTCTCCCTCGTCCTTGGTGGATCAAGGTGCGGGAGACGTCATCGGGCTGTACGTGTGTTGAACACAGAGGTGCCGTGGTTCGGCACTAGATCAGAATCACACCGCGATCTGAAACGCAGTACGACTCAATCAACCGCGTTCTAGCAACGCTTCCGCTTAGTGATCTTCAAAGGTATGAAGATGCTCTCACCCCTATCTTGTTGCTGGTTTCTCCATAGGAAGATCTAAGTATGGCGTAGTAAAATTTTGAATTTTTGCTACGTTCCCCAACAGTGGTATCCGAGCCAGGTTTTCTATGCGTAGATTCTTTGAACGAGTAGAACGCAAAAGGTTGTGGGCACTGATTTTGTCAATTGCTTGCCACTACTAGTCTTGTTCTTTTCCGGCGGTATTGTGGGATGAAGCGGCTCGGACCGACCTTACACGTACGCTTACGTGAGACAGGTCCCACTGGCTCACATGCACACGGTGCATAAGGTGGCTAGTGGGTGACTGTCTCTCCTACTCTAGTCGGATTGGATTTGATGAAAAGGGTCCTTATGAAGGGTAAATAGCTTTGGCATATCATCGTTGTGGCTGTCATGTAGGTAAGAAGGCATTCTTGCTAGAAACCCAAATCAGCCACGTAAAACTTGCAACAACAATTAGAGGACGTCTAACTTGTTTTTGCAGGGTTTGACATGTGATGTGATATGGCCAAAGGATGTGATGTTACATGTGTGATGTATGAGATGATCATGTTCTTGTAATAGGGTTCACTACTTGCATGTCGATGAGTATGACAACCGGCAGTAGCCATAGGAGTTGTCTTAATTTATTGTATGAGATGCAGCGCCATGTGTTTACTACTTTTACTTCATTGCTATCGGTTAGCTGTAGTAGTAGTAGTAGTTGGCGTGACAACTTCACGGAGACACGATGATGGAGATCATGATGATGGAGATCATGGTGTCACGCCGGTGACGATGATGATCATGCGATGCCTGAAGATGGAGATCGAAGGAGCAAAGATGATAATGGCCATATCATGTCACTATATGATTGCATTTGATGTTTATCATGTTTTTCATCTTATTGCTTAGAACGACGGTAGCATAATAAGATGATCCCTCATAAAATTTCAAGAATGTATTCCCCTAAGTGTGCATCCTTGCCAAGGACCATTGTCTCGAAGCACCACGTGATGATCGGGTGTGATAGATTCTAACGTTCACATACAACGGGTGTAAGCCAGATTTACATACGCAAAACACTTAGGTTGACTCGACCAACCTAGCATGTACACACATGGCCTCGAATACGAGAGACTGGAAGGTCGAATATGAGTCGTATGGTTTAATACGATCAGCATGAAGATGCTCACCATCGACGTGGCCCTCTAACGTGATGATCGGAAACGGGTTAGTCGACATGGATCATGCAACACTTAGATGACTAGAGGGATGTCGATTTAAGTGGGAGTTCATACATAATTTGATTAGATGAACTTAATTATCATGAACTTAGTCTAAAAATTGTCTTTACAAATATTGTAGATCCAATGGCCAACATTGTTGGGGATATTACCTACGGATAACCCGCCCTTAGTGGGCCGGGTCATCAAAGGGGCGAATTACCATTCAAAGTGTGCCTCGTGGCCGAGAAGCTGGATGGCGGTTCGAGAGGTTATGCAGATGATATATTACCAATAGGGTTCCCAATCTTGCAGGGCACGACGACTCAGAGATAGGGAAAGCTACGAAGAGTAGCATGGCAGGACTTCTGTAACCCTTGGGCCTCGACCTGTATATAAAGGCGAGTCCCGGGGAAAGGTCAGGCGAGGGAGAGAGAATCTTGAGCCAGGTCAGGCGATTTACGCCCTGCTTGTAATCAAAACCATGATCAATCCACACAAAGCAGGACGTAGGCTTTTACCTCCTCACGAGGGGCCGAACCTGGGTAAATCTGAGTCTCACTTTCGCTCACCCCCTTCGAGTCGCCACCAAGGTGCGATGGCTCCATCTTTAGGTCCTTTCACGAGGACATCTGCCGTGACAAAACCACGACACTTGGCGCCCACCGTGGGGCTAGCGCACGGTGGAGTTGAGTTCTCGAAGGGAGCCCTACCGGGGTTAGAAAGCTATGCGGTAGGCATCATGAGCAAGAGCCGCCGCGGAAGGTACTATATTGACAACTCGCTGTGGGGGCCAGAAGCCGATTCGGTCGAATCTGGCTGCAGAGTCCCCTTCGGCAAGATCAACATCTTCATCGGCATGATTGGGACGCCCGTGCCTGAGCCGGACACCTCCACCGACATCGTCGAGCCGGCCAGGTATGTCCTCCCCACCACACGGCGGGACGGAAGTCGCCACGCCTTCGTCGGTTTTTACGCAGGGAAGTGGCGTACAAGACGAACCGGCGGCTCAGGAGACCACCCCCGTCAATTCTGACAGCGAGTCATCCATGGGCAAGACAAATTCAATCCATCCTCTTCATCAAGGACAACTCGGAGGGCTGTCATTGGCAATGGACCCCGAGATCCTCGAGAGATCCCATCGACAAATCGCCATCTATATGGAGGGGTCGGCACAGCCTCAGCAAAAATCGGTCGGCAACAACGAGACCGGTGGGACGTCGAAACCCCCAACACAAACCATGACGGAGTTAGCGGCAGAGGTCACCAGCCTCATGGTGACCGCTGTCACATCCGAGAATCAGGAGTCTATCAACGCCGAGCTAGCAAAGCTGCGGGAGGCGATGGCCAAAGCGCAGCGGGACATGGAAGCAGAAGCCGCCAGGGTAGAGACGCAGCAGGCTGCAATCGCAGCAGAGACAGAGCGGTTGAATACCGGAGGCTGGCGGCTCGAGAGACAGCAGCACGCGTCCGACGCCGTTCACCAGAGGAGGCACCACGGACGTATCCCGGCCGACTTACATCCAACTCGCCTTTTCGACACCCCGCGCACCCCTGGGGCGGATCCTTATCGACATTTACAAACTGCTCCGAGGGGAGGTTCGGTTCCACCACCTAACCCGCCACCGCCGCCTCAACCGATGGATGCCCATGTGACTCGGTTCCAGACGCCACAAGGTCACTTCTCGAATCCCGTGGATAATGTGCTGGCGGCAACCCGCCACCTAGAGTCCCTTCCGATTTATGGAAACTCCCCGACCGAGATAGAGGCCAGAAACGCCATCGAGATGCTAAAGACGGCCGTGGTCCAACACTCGCAGTATTCTCATAGCGTCGATCGGCTGCACTCCATGCCTCAGGCGAGCCACACCAAAAGTCGCCACGAGGACTTACCTGTAGTAACCAGTGGGCTATGGCGATTCCTTAAGAATAACCCGCTTAGGATGCCCGACACGCGGGCCCAAGAAATCGTGGACGCGGCACGAGCTGCGCGTCCGGTAGAAACAGCAGCCGCGGCGGGTCAGGTCTATCCGGCTTACACCTCGAGACCTCCCGCACCCTTGGACACCGGGGGCAAGCACATCGGGGTATCGTGTCTTGCGCCAGTTCTGCGCAATGAGCGGATGCCAAAGGACTTCAAAGGGCCCCGGAAGGTCCCTAATTACTTGCCGGATCTTGAACCAGGATCATGGATTGAGAGTTACAAACTCGCGATGGACATGCTCGACGTAAATGAGGCTGTTTGCGCCAAGTATTTCACTATGATGCTCGAAGGGACGACGCATGCGTGGTTGAAAAACTTACCGCCTAACTCCATCAACACGTGGGCAGAGCTAAAGGAGCGCTTCATCAGTAATTTCAGAGGGACTTGCAAACGCCCAATGACCATCGTCGACCTACAACACTGCATTCCGCGGTTGGATGAGTCGGCCCATCATTGGACTCGGCGAGTCGCGGAGGTTATTCACTCATCAGAAGGCATCTCGGCGGCTCAGGCAGTGTTGATCCTGGAGAAGAACTTCCATTACGAACCTCTGGTACTAAAGCTAGGGTGACTTAAGCGGAAAGTACAGGACATGGGCGAATTAATGGATACCCTCACTAGATATGCCGAGTCGGACAACACCAAGGATCCTAGGGAGGACGACGACAAAGTTAGTACCATCAGGAAGGGCGAGTTACCAAAGGGCCATTCTCAGTTTCACGGCTGGGGCAACCACCACCATGGTGGACACGGCAAAAGGAGACAACAGGAAGGTCCTATGGATTTTCTCGCTAATACTAATACCGGCAACAGACACCCTCGCTAGAAGAAGCGGGGCTTCAGTGGGAAGAAACCGCACAATTATCACGAGATGCTCAAAGGCCCTTGTCCGCTGCATGCCACGACGGAGGGCCCGATGACTCACTCCTCGGAGGACTACTACGTGATGCAGGAATTCCGGGCTGAGGCGCTCAGAAGAGGTCAGGGTGGTGACCAGGGCCAGCGAAGGGAATAGCCCGGCGCGTCCGTGTCACGCCAGGTCCAGTTCGGCGGTTTTCCTAACCCGGGACCACATGGCGGATCACAACCCAACGCTGGGCAGTTCCAATTTCACAACCAGCAATACCATCCGTCGGGAGTGTTTCAGCAACCACCCCCGCAAGAAGATCCCCAGCGATAGGAAGATCGTGGTGGGTTTCAGAATAATCCTAAGCAACTGAACAACGGGCAGTATCACGTGTTCACCACCAGCACCTGCAAACGGGATCATAAGGTGAAGCATAGACCCTTCAGCATAGCCGAGCCGGCGCTCCCCCGATACCTTCACTGGTCTGAACAGCCTATAACCTGGAGCAGGGAAGACCACCCGCCCCAAATAGACAACCCTGGCGACTTGGCTTTGGTCGTGGCTCCCCAAGTCGGAGGGTACACCCTTTCCAAGGTCCTCATGGATGGGGCAGCATCATCAACATCTTACACTTCGATACCTTCCGACGGATGAATCTCTTGGAGAAAGACTTGATGCCGTCATCCACGGTCTTACACGGCATCGTCCCCGGTAAGTCGACGTATCCAATTGGGCGGATTAAACTTAACGTGGCCTTTGGCACATAGTCCAATTACAGGAGCGAGTCTCTCCTGTTCGAGGTGGTCAAAATCAAGAGCCCCTACCATGCGTTGTTTGGGCGGCCGGCGTACGCCAGATTCACGGCTCGCCCATGCTATGTCTATCTCAAACTCAAGATGCCCGGCCCTAAGGGACCTATTACTATCAGCGGAGATAGAAAAATAGCTCAAGAATGTGAAGAAGGAGACACAGCTTACGCCGAGTTGGCTTGCGCGACCAAAGAGCTCAAATTTCACCAAGCTAATGTTGACCCGACAGACATGACGCCACTCAAAAGGCCAACCATCAATTCTAAGCCGCCCCTCAAGTTTAAGCCGACGGACGACACCAAGGTCATAGATTTCACGCCTGGCGCCTCCACCAAGCAGTTTACTATTGGGGCGGGTCTGGATCCCAAATAGGAAAGCGCACTCATCGAATTCATCCATGAGAATCGAGACATCTTTGCATGGAAACCTTCTGATATGCCAGGTGCACTGAGAGAATTCGCTGAGCACCATCTTAATACTGACCCCAAAGTTAAGCCAGTTCGACAGTATCTTCACATGTTTAATGAAGAGCGTCGTAAGGCGATCGGAGAGGAAGGCGCCCGGCTTCTGGCCGCCGGGTTTATCATCGAGATTTTCCATCCTGAATGGCTGGCTAACCCGGTCCTGGTGCTAAAAAAGAACGGCACTTTCCACATATGCATCGACTACACTGACCTCAACAGAGCCTGTCCGAAGGATCCCTTCGCCCTTCCCCGCATTGATCAAATTATTGACTCGACGGCGGGTTGTGAGCGTCTGTGTTTCTTGGACGCTTATTCGGGATACCATCAGATCAAGATGGCGGTGGTGGATCAAGAGAAGACATCCTTCATAACCCCATTAGGAGCCTTCTGTTACGTGTCTATGCCATTTGGGCTTAAGAGTGCGGGGGCGACTTATCAGCGTTGCAGCCAAAATTGCTTGCACAACCAGATCGGTCGTAATGTCCACGCTTATGTGGATGACATCGTGGTCAGATCTCAACGAAAGGAGTCACTCTTGGAGGATCTCACGGAAACCTTTGATAACCTACGTGTTTACCAGATGAGGCTTAATCCCACCAAGTGCGTGTTTGGTGTTCCTGTAGGGAAATTATTTGGTTTTTTGGTATCGGAACGTGGCATTGAAGCTAACCCAGACAAAATTGAGGCAATTACCTCGTTGGGGAAACCGGCCAACGTTAACCAGGTCCAGCGTATGGCGGGTCGAATTGCAGCTCTGAGTCGCTTTATAAGTCGCCTCGGGGAGAAGGCCATCCCGCTCTATCAGTTGCTCAAGAAAACTGAACGTTTCATATGGACGGACGAAGCCAACAAAGGTTTTGAAGCCTTGAAGCGGCAATTAGTTAACCCGCCAGTGTTGGCGGCTCCGACGGACAAGGAAGCTATGCTCCTGTGCATCGCAGCCAATTCCAAGGCAGTCAGTGTGGCAGTGGTTGTCGAGCGGAAGGAAGAAGGAAAGGAGTATCCGGTCCAGCGACCGGTATATTTTATCAGCGAGGTACTAACCCTCTCCAAGCAACGTTACCCGCATTGGCAGAAGCTGGTCTTTGGGGTGTTTATGGCAAGTCGGAAGCTGAAACACTACTTCCAGGAACATCCGATCACGGTCGTCAGTTCCGCCCCCCTCGGCGACATCATACATAATCGAGAAGCAACTGGACGGATTGCTAAGTGGGCCATCGAGTTAGGGCCCCATCATGTGCGGTATACGCCTCGGACGACCATCAAATCTCAAGCGCTCGTGGACTTCATCAATGATTGGTCCGAGTTGCAAATTCCATAGGACAAGCCCGATCATACTTATTGGACCATCTATTTCGATGGATCCAGGCAATTGGAAGGCTCAGGGTCTGGCGTGGTCATAACTTCGCCTCAAGGTGACAAGTTTTGCTATGTCCTTCGGCTTATGTTTCCATGTACCAATAATGCCGCAGAATATGAAGCTTTGCTCCATGGTTTGCGACTCACCAAAGAGATGAACCTCACGCGAGTCAGATGTCTGGGCGACTCAGATTTGGTGGCACAACAGGTTTCCGGCACTTGGGATTCCCGAGACCCTTTGATGGCGGCTTACAGACGTGCTGTTGTGAATGTGGCGGGTCACTTCCATGGCTATCAAGTGGATCACATCGACCGTCGAATTAATGAAGCAGCGGACGCTCTTTCCCGTCTCGGTTCACAACGTAAGCCAGTTCCTCCCAATGTCTTTTTGGATGTATTAGATAACCCCTCGGTAAGACTGTCTTCAGAGGAAGACTTAGCAGTGCCGGACCCCGAGTCTCAACTCGTGGCGGCTCTTCCTGCTACTCCGGATTGGGCGATTCCTTATATGGCGTATCTCAACAAAGGCGAGTTACCTGCTGATGAATTATTGGCTCGCCAAATCGTCCAGCGGTGTAAATCCATGGTCATACACAATGGCGAGTTGCATAAACGAAGCACCTCAGGGGTATTTCAAAGATGCATCTCTCCTGAAGAAGGATGTATGATCCTTAATGAGATTCACGCTGGCGACTGTGGTCATCATGCTGGGTCATGATCCTTGGTTTCCAAAGCCTTCAGACATGGGTTCTATTGGCTGACGACTCACGCAAACGCAGAGGACATCGTTCGCCGATGTGATGGCTGCCAAAAATTTGGACGTCAGATCCACGTGCCGGCTCAGGAATTACGGATGATATCGCTCACTTGGCCGTTTGCAGTCTGGGGGTTTGATATGGTTGGCCCTTTCAAGGTGTCTTCCACTAAAAAGACTCACCTATTGGTGGCGGTGGACAAATTTACCAAGCGGGTTGAGGCGGAGCCCGTTAGCAGCTGTGATGCAGAGACGGCCGTCAAATTCTTGAAGAAACTAATTTTTAGATTTGGATATCCTCATAGCATCATTACTCACAATGGTACTAATTTATCCAAAGGTGCAATGCAAGAGTTTTGTTCACGAGAGCATATCCGGCTTGACGTTTCCGCGGTTGCACATCCCCAGTCCAATGGGCAGGCGGAAAGGGCGAATCAGGAAATATTGCAGGGGATTAAGCCTCGGCTCATGGTACCTTTGGTACGTACTATAGGGTGTTGGGTGGAGGAGTTGCCTTCAGTATTGTGGAGCATCAGGACAAGTCCAAATCGCTCCACGGGCTTTACTCCTTTCTTTCTGGTCTACGGGGCAGAAGCGATGTTACCAAGTGAAATCAGACACGATTCACGTGAGTCGCCGCCTATGTGGAACAGGACAACGTGCTGGCACGGCAAGACTCGTTGGACGCCTTGGAGGAAGAACGTGACTTGGCCGCGTCACGATCGACGATCTACCAACAAGACTTGCGACGCTACCACATCCACCGAGTCAAGAACTGGACTTTCCAAGAAGGCGACTTGGTGCTCCGTTTGATTCAAGATCACACTCGTATGCACAAACTATCACCTCCATGGGAAGGACCGTTTGTCATCAACAAGAATCTTCGCAACGGCTCATACTACTTGGTGGATCTTCGCCCAGATTGGCCAACTACAGAGGTTGAGACAACTCGCCCCTGGAACATAGCCCACCTGAGGCCTTACTACACTTAGAGCCATGGGATCCTTTTTTACCAGTTTTCAGAAAATTTTAATTCATTATTTATGAAAGCAATAAAGCCGACACCCACGAATTTCGGGGTCTTTTGCCGTTTCAGCTTTTGAAAGCATGAGTCTTTATTGTTCTATAAGTCGTCCAAACATGGACGCTATCAAGGTCAAAGAGCAAAGCCGCCATGCTGCAGTTACTTCAAAACTGGGCCTTTATAAAGCCAAAGAGGACGAAAGTTGCCACATTGCACGGTTCAAACATGGGCACCTTATATGGTTTTGAGAACTAAGCCGGCTTACTTGGGGGTTACTAGTCCCCAAGTCATTTCGCAGTAAGAGCATACACGCTTCTGTGATCCTATGCCCGGTTTTTTTCTAAATCATAGGTCACTTGGGGGCTTCTACTCACTGAGTTCAGCCTGAATACCCTCTTGGCTAATGAAAAATTACCTTATTACAAATGGTTATACTGGACTATGTGTTGAACAAGTCACCACATGGACCTATGTACTCAGGGCGAGTCAATCCGTCATTTGGACCCTGAACTCGCCTTGTTTAAAACATAAAAGGTACCGGCCGGAGTCACACATGGAGAATAGAGAAACCATTGGTTCATTGAACCTGCTTCACAGAAGCTTGACTTGCGCCTGATTAGCCGGTTTAAAACAACAAGGCTTTTTATATAAGGCCTTTTATGGGTAACACTAGAGTTTTGCAAACTCGTCTTGTCTTGTCGTAGCTCATTGAGCCAACGAAATTTTATTTCTTGATGGCAAGACCACAAGGTTTCAAAATATTTTTGAGTCGGCCTCTGGTTATAACTATTGGAAATATGCCCTAGAGGCAATAATAAAATGGTTATTATCATATTTCCTTGTTCATGATAATCGTCTATTATTCATGCTACAATTGTATTAACAGGAAACAGTAATACATGTGTGAATAAATAGATCAGAATGTGTCCCTAGCAAGCCTCTAGTTGGCTAGCTCGTTAGTCAATAGATGATCATGTTTTCCTGGTCATGGGCGTTAGATGTCATTGACAATGAGATCACATCATTGGGAGAATGATGTGACGGACAAGACCAAATCCTAAGCATAACACTAGATCCTATTGTTCGTATGCTAAAGCTTTTCTAATGTCAAGTGTCTTTTCCCTCGACCGTGAGATTGTGCAACTCCCGGATACCGTAGGAGTGCTTTGGGTGTATCAAACGTCACAACGTAACTGGGTGACTATAAAGGTGCACTACGGGTACCTCTGAAAGTGTCTGTTGGGTTGGTACGAATCGAGATCGGGATTTGTCACTCCGCGTGATGGATAGGTATCTCTGGGCCCACTCGGTAGAACATCATCATGAGCTCAATGTGACTAAGGAGTTAGTCACACGATGACATGCTACGGAACGAGTAAAGAGACTTACCGGTAACGAGATTGAACAAGGTATAGGTATACCGACGATCGAATCTCGGGCAAGTTCTATACCGACAGACAAAGGGAATTGTATACGGGATTGATTGAATCCTTGACATCCTAGTTCATTCGATGAGATCATCATGGAGCAAGTGGGAGCCACCATTATTGGCCGGATAGGTATCTCGGTCATGTATGCCTGTCTCCCGAACCCATAGGGTCTACACACTTAAGGTTCGATGACGCTAGGGTTATTGGGAATTGTTATACGAGGTTACCTAAAGTTGTTCCGAGTCCCGGATGAGATCCAGGACGTCACAAGGAGCTCCGGAATGGTCCGGAGGTAAAGATTGATATATAGGATGGATGGTTTTGGACACCGGAAATGTTTCGGGCGTCATCGGTAGTGTACCGGGACCAGGAGATGGTCCCGGGGCTCCACCGGGAGGGGCCACCAGCCCCAAGAGGTAGCATGGGACAAAAGAGGGAGGGCAACCAGCCCAAAGTGGGTTGGTGCGCCTCCCACAAGGAGGCCCAAGGTGCAGGAGGTGGAGAGGGGGGGGCCTAAGTCCCACCTAGGGGTGCACCACCCCCTCCCCCTGCCCTGGCCGCCGCACCACCTAGGGTGGGAACCCTAGGGGTGGCGCCCCCACCCCTCATCCTATATATAGTGGGGGTTTTGGGGCTGTTTTGCACACAGTTTCCCTATCCCCGGCGTAGCCCTGCCCCCCTTCTTCCTCCTCTCCCACGGTGCTTGGCGAAGCCCTGCCGGGAGACCACGTCTCTCCATCGACACCACGCCGTCGTGCTGCCGGAGATCTTCCCCAACCTCTCCCTCCTCCTTGCTGGATCAAGGTGCGGGAGATGTCACCGGGCTGCACGTGCGTTGAACGCGGTGGTGCCGTGGTTCAGCACTAGATCGGAATCACACCGCGATCTGAATCGCCGCGAGTACGACTCCATCAACCGCGTTCTAGCAAGCTTACGCTTAGCGATCTTCAAAGGTATGAAGATGCACTCACCCCTCTCTCATTGCTGGTCTCTCCATAGGAAGATCTGAATATGCGTAGGATTTTTTTTGAATTTATGCTACGTTACCCAACAGTGGCATCCGAGCCAGGTTTTCCATGAGTAGATTCTATGCACGAGTAGAACAGAAAAGGTTGTGGGCGATGATTTGTCAATTGCTTGCCGCTACTAGTCTTATTCTTTTCTGGCAGTATTGTGGGATGAAGCGGCCCGAACCGACATTACACGTACGCTTACGTGAGACTGGTTCCACCGACAAACATGCACACCGTGCATAAAGGTGGCTAGCGGGTGTCTGTCTCTCCTACTCTACTCGGATTGGATTTGATGAAAAGGGTCCTTATGAAGGGTAAATAGCTTTGGCATATCATCGTTGTGGCTGTCATGTAGGTAAGAAAGCGTTCTTGCTAGAAACCCAAATCAGCCACGTAAAACTTGCAACAACAATTAGAGGACGTCTAACTTGTTTTTGCAGGGTTTGGCATGTGATGTGATATGGCCAAAGTTGTGCTGTTGCATGTATGATGTATGAGATGATCATGTTATTGTAATAGGTTCCACGACTTGCATGTCGATGAGTATGACAACTGGCAGGAGCCATAGGAGTTGTCTTAATTTATTGTATGAGATGCAACACCATGTGCTTACTACTTTTACGTCATTGCTAACGGTTAGCTATAGTAGTAGTAATAATAGTAGTTGCCGTGACGACTTCAGGGAGACACGATGATGGAGATCATTATGATGGAGATCATGGTGTCACTCCGGTGACAATGATGATCATGCGATGCATGAAGATGGAGATCGAAAGAGCAAAGATGATAATGGCCATATCATGTCACTATATGATTGCATTGTGATGTTTATCATGTTTTTCATCTTATTGCTTAGAACGACGGTAGCATAATAAGATGTTCCCTCTTAAAATTTTGAGAACGTATTCCCCTAAGTGTGCACCGTTGCGAAGGATCGTTGTCTCGAAGCACCATGTGATGATCAGGTGTGATAGATTCTAACGTTCGCATACAACGGGTGTAAGCCAGATTTACACACGCGAAACACCTAGGTTGACTCGACGAGCTTAGCATGTATAGACATGACCTCGAATACAAGAGACCGAAAGGTCGAACATGAGTCGTATGGTTGAATACGATCAGCATGAAGTTGCTCACCATGGTGATTAGTCCGTCTCACGTGATGATCGACCCGTACGTGACATGCTACAGAACGAGTAAAGAGACTTACCGGTAACGAGATTGAACAAGGTATAGGTATACCGACGATCGAATCTCGGGCAAGTTCTATACCGACAGACAAAGGGAATTGTATACGGGATTGATTGAATCCTTGACATCGTGGTTCATCCGAAGAGATCATCGCGGAGCAAGTGGGAGCCACCATGGGTATCCAGACCCCGCTGATGGTTATTGGCCGGAGAGGTATCTCGGTCATGTCTGCGTGTCTCCTTAACCCATAGGGTCTATACACTTAAGGTTCGATGACGCTAGGGTTGTAGGGAATTGTTATACGAGGTTACAAAAAGTTGTTCGGAGTCCCGGATGAGATCCCGGACGTCACGAGGAGCTCCGGAATGGTCTGGAGGTAAAGATTGATATATAGGATGGATGGTTTTGGACACCGGAAATATTTCGGGCGTCACTGGTAGTGTACTGGGACCACCGGGACCACCGGAGATGGTCCCGGGGTCCACCGGGAGGGGCCACCAGCCCCAAGAGGTAGCATGGGCCAAAAGAGGGAGGGAAACAAGCCCAAAGTGGGCTGGTGCGCCTCCCACAAGGAGGCCTAAGGCGCAGGAGGTGGAGAGGGGGGTGGTACGTCTCAAACGTATCTATAATTTTTGATGGTTTGACGCTTTTATCTTGTATTCTTTGGTTCTTTTATGTACCTTTTATATCTTTTTTGGGACTAACTTATTAATTCAGTGCCAAGTGTCAGTTCCTGTTTTTCCGTGTTTTTGACTCTTTTCAGATCTGATTTTGGAACGGAGTCCAAACGGAAGAAAAACCCCGAAATGATTTTTTCCCGAACGGAAGAAGATGGGGGGGGGGCTTTGGGCGAGGGCAGGTGGGCTCCAGGGAGCCCACAAACCCCCAGTCCACCACCAGGGGGGAGGCAGCGGTGGGCAGGCTTGTGGCCTCCTGGCCGCCCCCTGACCTAGGTCTTTGGCCTATAAATTCCCAAATATTCCGCAAAAAATCAGGGGAGCCTCGAAAATACTTTTCCGCCGCCGCAAGCTTCGGTTTCCGCGAGATCTCATCTGGAGACCCTTCCCAGCACCCTGCCGGAGGGGACTTTGGAGTTTGAGGGCTTCTTCATCATCATCATCTCCCCTCCAATGACTCGTGAATAGTTCACTTCAGACCTACGGGTCCGTAGTTAGTAGCTAGATGGCTTCTTCTCTCTCTTGTATCTTCAATACGAAGTTATCCATGATCTTCATGGAGATCTATCCGATGTAATCTTCTTTGGAGGTGTGTTTGTCGAGATCCGATGAATTGTGGATTTGTGATCAGATTATCTTTGATATATATTTGAGTCTTTTCTGATTTCTTATATGCATGATTTGATATCCTTGTAAGTCTCTCCGAGTCTTGGGTTTTGTTTGGCCAACTAGATCTATGATTCTTGCAATGGGAGAAGTGCTTGGTTTTGGGTTCTGCCATGTGGTGAACTTTCCCAGTGACAGTAGGGGCAGCAAGGCACACATCAAGTAGTTTCCATCAAGGGTAAAAAGATGGGGTTTTTATCATTGGTTTGAGATTATCCCTCTACATCATGTCATCTTGCTTAAGGCGTTACTCTGTTCTTATGGACTTAATACACTAGATGCATGCTGGATAGCGGTCGACGTGTGGAGTAATAGTAGTAGATGCAGACAGTATCGGTCTACTTGTTTTGGATGTGATGCCTATAGAAATAACCATTGCATAGATATCGTCACGATTTTGCGCGGTTCTATCAATTGCTCGACAGTAATTTGTTCACCCACCGTCTACTTGCTTTCATGAGAAAAGCCACTAGTAAACACTACGACCCTCGGGTCTATTCACATCCATCGTTTACACCTCCGCTTTTACTTTGCTTTGTTACTTTGTTGATTTCACTTCTCAATTGGCAAACAATCTATATGGGATTGACAACCCCTTCATAGCGTTGGGAGCAAGTTTTTGTGTTTGTGCAGGATCTTGCGATACTCCTCCACTGGATTGATACCTTGGTTCTCAAACTGAGGGAAATACTTACCACCGCTATGCTACATCACCCTTTCCGCTTCGAGGGAACACCAACGCAAGGCTCCGAGGCCACGGGGGAAATCCTTTGCATACTTGCCTAGGAAGTCCCTTAAGGCGTAGCCGTGACAGAAAGATCAAGCCAAGTATTCTCCCGTCGACGTGCCTATTTCTGGCACCGTTGGAAGGTCTTTTGTTGCAGTAGCAGAAGTACTTCTGGCGCCGTTGCCGGGGATACACAGCTAATATCAGAAGTATTTCTGGCGCCATTGCCGGGGAGGAGAAATCAAGATCTATCCAAGTAGGTCTCAATAACTCTTCTCTTGCATTTACTTTTGTTGCCAGTTGCCTCTCGTTTTCCTCTCCCCCACTTCACATTTGCCGTTTTCATTTGCCTTTCTCCTTCGCCGTTTTCTTTTGCCCTTGCCGTTTCCCTTTGCCAATTTTCTTGTTTGCTTGTGTGCCATGTGCCTTCTTTTAGCTTGCATCTTTGCTTGCTAAAAATCCATTGATATGGATCCTCATCCACTAGCTAGTCTCTTTAAGAGACCCACTATTGTTGAACGAATTGCTAGTGAGTTGAGGACAATTGACTATTTCTATGGAGTTTTGCTTAAGATGCGTGAATCTGAAAATTGTGAGGAAGAAATTCATGAAGTGATTCAAGAGGGCTCCTTGGATGAAAAGCATGATTGCAATGGTTTCACTATAAATTCTATTAGTGACAATCATGCTAAGAATATGCAAAACCCTAAGCTTGGGGATGCTAGTTTTGCTATGACCACTCTTATTGCAATAATCATGATTGGGGTGATGATCTTTCTTATGATCTTGAAAATTTGTTCAAACCTCATGATGAATATGATATTTGCAACAATACTGAAAGTGGGATTGGAGAAGTCATGACTTTATTTGATGACAATCCCACTATTTTTGAAGAGCGTCAACTTTGCATGCATGTGGATCATGAAAATAATATCCTATGCGATAGCTATATTGTTGAATTTGAATATGATCCCACATGAAATTGCAATGAGAAAGGAAATTATTTTGGTAGAAACTTTCATGTTACCAAATTACCTCTCGTTATGTTGAGATTGCTATTGTCTCTTTCTTCTTCCTTGCATATGGCAACTATTGGTTGTCTTGACAATCAGTTTTCCTATAAAATGCTAATTCATAGGAAGTATGTTAGACTTAGATGTGATTTTAACATGCTTTAGGATGCTCTCATTGTGCTTCAATTCTTGTCTTTTGTGAGAGCATCATTCAATGCCTAGCTAAGGGCGTTAAACAAAAGCGCTTGTTGGGAGGTAACCCAACGAATCTATCCTTTTTCTTTCTGTTTTGTGTTTTCCACACTTTCATAATTCTGTTATGATTGTGTTTTTGTGTTTCTTTTTGCGTTTGTGCCAAGCAAAACCGTTATGATTAGTCTTGGGGATGATCGTTTGGTCATGCTGGAAAAGACAGAAACTTTCGGCTCACGAAAAGAATTTTCATTTTCTCTTCTGTAAGAGCTTTTGAGTTGATTCTTTTTGCTGATGATTGCTACGCAAATTCTTCAGACTGTCATAATTTTTCAGAATTTGTCAAGTACCAGAGGTATACGAAATATACAGATTGCTACAGACTGGTCTGCTGTTAACAAATTCTGTTTTTGTTGTGTTGGTTGCTTATTTTGATGAAACTATGGATAGTATCGGGGGGTATTAGCCATGGAAGATTGAAAGTAGAGTAACCCAACATTAGCACAAGTAGAATTTAAGTTTGCTACAGTACCTAAGGAAGTGGTGGTTTGCTTTCTTGTACTAATGTTATCACGAGTTTCTGTTTAAATTTCGTGTTGTGAAGTTTTCAAGTTTTGGCTGAAGTTCTTATGGACAAAGAGATAAAGAGTGGCAAGAGCTCAAGCTTGGGGATGCCCAAGGCACCCCAAGAGATTCAAGGATGCCGTAAAAGCCTAAGCTTGGGGATGACCTGGGAAGGCATCCCCTCTCTCGTCTTCAATCCATCGGTAACGTTACTTGGGGCTATATTTTTATACACCACATGTTATGTGTTTTTGCTTGGAGCGTCTTGTATCGTAGGAGTCTTTTATTTTTTTGTGTCACAATCATCCTTGCTTCACACCTAGAGAGAGAGAGACATGCACGCACCGTGATTTTGTCGAGCTTCACTTATATCCTTTGGTAGACAATTCAGCTCACATGTGCTTCACTTATATCTTTTGAGATAGATACTTTTGCTCTATGTGCTTCACTTATATCTTTTAGAGCACAGCGGTGCATGGCTTGGTAGTTGATCTATGCTTTTAAAGTAGTCTCAAAAGGGGTAGTTATCCAAAGGGATACGAAAACTTCCACCTTCATGTGCATTGAATAGTTAGAGAAGTTTGATTCATCTCAATTAGTTTTGAGTTGTGGTTATGGAAATATTGAAGTCATGCTAGTAAGGTGTTGTGGATCTAGAAATACTTGTGTTGAAGTTAGTGATTCCCGTAGGATGCACGTATGGTGAACCGCTATGTGATGAAATCTGAGCATGATTAGTATATTGATTGTCATCCTTTGTGTGGCGGTCGGGATCGCGCGATGGTTTATACCTACCAACCCTTCCCCTATGAGTATGCGTTGAATGCTTTGTTTCGATTACTAATAAAACTTTTGCAACAAGTATATGATTTCTTCATGACTAATGTTGAGTCCATGGTTTAGAAGCACTTTCACCTTCCACCATCACTACCTTCTTAGTGTCGTGCAACTTTCGCCGGTGCACAAAACCCACCATTAGCCTCCCTCAAAACAGCCACCATACCTACCTATTATGGCTTTTTCAAAGTCATTCCAAGATATATTGCCATGCAACTACCACCATGACATGTGCCACCACATCTACATTGCCATTGTATGATCGTAAGATAGCTAGCATGATGTTTCCATTGATGTCTATGCCATGCTAGATCATTGCCACGGTACACTACCGAAGGCATTCCATATAGAGTTATCGTTACTCTAAGTTTTGAGTTGAAAGTGTGATGATCATCATTAATGGAGCATTGTCCCATGTGAGGAAATAAAAGAGGCCAAAGAAGCCCACCAAAAAAAAGAGGCCAAAGAGCCCACCAAAAATAAAAAAAATGAGAGAAAAAGAGAGAAGGGACAATGCTACCACTTTTTCCACACTTGTGCATATTAAGCACCATGATCTTCATCATTGAGAGTCTCTCGTTTTGTCACCACCATATAGCTAGTGGGAATTTTTCATTATATAACTTGGCTTGTATATTCCAATGATAGGCTTCCTCAAAATTGCCTTAGGTCTTCGTGAGCAAGCAAGTTGGATGCACACCCACTAGTTTCTTTCACATACTCATGGCTCTAGTGCATCAATTGTATGGCAATCCCTACTCATTCACATTGATATCTATTGATGAGCATCTCCACAGCTCATTGATATGCCTAGTTAATGTGACTATCTTCTCCTTTTTGTCTTGCAACCTCCACTACATTCCACACCATCTATAGTGCGATAACCATGGCTCACGCTCATGTATTGCGTGAGAGTTGAAAAGGTTTGAGAAAGTAAAGGTGTGAAACAATTACTTGGACAATACCGGGGTTGTGCATGATTTAAATTCGTTGTGCAATGATGATAGAGCATAGCCAGACTATATGCTTTTGTAGGGATAACTTTCTTTTGGCCTTGTTATTTTGAAAGTTCATGATTACTTTGCTAGTTTGCTTGAATTATTATTGTTTCCATGTCAATAGCAAACTATTGTTTTGAATCTAATGGATCTGAACATTCACGTCACATAAGAGAAATTACAAAGGACACCTATGCTAGGTAGCATGAAAGCATCAAAAAATCATTCTTATCACTTCCCTACTCGAGGACGAGCAGGAGTTAAGCTTGGGGATGCTTGATACGTCTCAAACGTATTTATAATTTTTGATGGTTTCACGCTGTTATCTTGTCTTCTTTGGTTGTTTTATGTACCTTTTATATCTTTTTTGGGACTAACTTATTAATTCCGTGCCAAGTGCCAGTTCCTGATTTTTCCATGTTTTTGACACTTTTCATATCTGATTTCGGAACGGAGTCCAAACGGAAGAAAAACCCCAAAATGATTTTTTCCCGAACGAAAGAAGATCAGGGGGCCTTTGGTCCAGGCCAGGTGGGCTCTAGGGAGCCCACAAGCCCCCACTCCGCCACCAGGGGGGGAGGCAGCGGTGGGCAGGCTTGTGGCCTCCCTGGACGCCCCTGACCTAGGTCTTTGGCCTATATATTCCCAAATATTCCGAAAAAATCAGGGGAGCCTCGAAAATACTTTTCCGCCGCCGCAAGCTTCCGTTTCCGCGAGATCTCATCTGGAGACCCTGTCGGAGGGGATTTTGGAGTTGGAGGGCTTCTTCATCATCATCATCGCCCCTCCAATGACTCGTGAGTAGTTCACTTCAGACCTACGGGTCCATAGTTAGTAGCTAGATGGCTTCTTCTCTCTCTCGGATCTTCAATACAAAGTTTTCCATGATCTTCATGGAGATCTATCCGATGTAATCTTCTTTGGCGGTGTGTTTGTCGAGATCCGATGAATTGTGGATTTGTGATCAGATTAACTATGATTTATATTTGAGTCTTTGCTTATTTCTTATATGCATGATTTGATATCCTTGTAAGTCTCTCCGAGTCTTGGGTTTTGTTTGGCCAACTAGATCTATGATTCTTGCAATGGGAGAAGTGCTTGGTTTTGGGTTCTGCCATGTGGTGACCTTTCCCAGTGACAGTAGGGGCAGCAAGGCACACATCAAGTAGTTGCCATGAAGGGTAAAAAGATCGGGTTTTTTATCATTGGTTTGAGATTATCCCTCTACATCATGTCATCTTGCTTAAGGCGTTACTCTGTTCTGATGGACTTAATACACTAGATGCATGGTGGATAGCGGTCGACATGTGGAGTAATAGTAGTAGATGCAGACAGTATCGGTCTACTTGTTTTGGACGTGATGCCTATAGAAATAATCATTGCATAGATATCGTCATGACTTTGCGCGGTTCTATCAACTGCTCGACAGTAATTTGTTCACCCACCGTCTACTTGCTTTCATGAGAGAAGCCACTAGTAAACACTACGTCCCCCGGGTCTATTCACATCCATCGTTTACACCTCCGCTTTTACTTTGCTTTGTTACTTTGTTGCTTTCAGTTCTCACTTGGCAAACAATCTATAAGGGATTGACAACCCCTTCATAGCGTTGGGAGCAAGTTTTTGTGTTTGTGTAGGATCTTGAGATACTCCTCCATTGGATTGATACCTTGGTTCTCAAACTGAGGGAAGTACTTACCACCGCTACGCTACATCACCCTTTCCGCTTCGAGGGAACACCAACGCAAGGCTCCAAGGCCACGGGGGAAATCCTTTGCATACTTGCCTAGAAAGTCCCTTAAGGCGTAGCCGCAGCAGAAAGATCAAGCCAAGTATTCTCCCGTCGACGTGCCTATTTCTGGCACCGTTGGAAGGTCTTTTGTTGCAGTAGAAGAAGTATTTCTGGCGCCATAGCCGGGGATACACAGCTGATATCAGGGGGGAAACCCTAGACGCTGGTGGGCCTAAGGCCCACCTAGGGGTGCGCCACCTCCTCCCCTTGCCCTAGCTGCCGCACCTCCCATCTAGGGGGGGGGCTGCCGCACAACCTAGGGTGGGAACCCTAGGGGTGGCACCCCCTCCCCTCCTCCTATATATAGTGGGGGTTTTGGGGCTGTTTTGCACACAGTTTCCCCTCTCCCTCGGCGCAGCCCTGCCCCCTTCTTCCTCCTCTCCCACGGTGCTTGGCGAAGCCCTGCCGGGAGACCTCGTCTCTCCATCGACACCACGCCGTTGTGCTGCGGAGATCTTCCGCAACCGCTCCCTCCTCCTTGCTGGATCAAGGTGCCGGAGACGTCACTAGGCTGCACGTGTGTTGATCGCGGAGGTGCCGTGGTTCAGCACTAGATCGGAATCACACCGCGATCTGAATCGCCGCGAGTACGACTCCATCAACCACGTTCTAGCAACGCTTCCGCTTAGCGATCTTCAAAGGTATTAAGATGCACTCACCCCTCTCTCGTTGCTGGTCTCTCCATAGGAAGATCTGAATATGCGTAGGAATTGTTTTGAATTTATGCTACGTTACCCAACAATAACCTGCCCCGGCTCATTGTTTTTAACTACTATTTGCCATAACCCAGGGGGCTGATTTATTTTTTGCCATAACCCAGGGGGCTGGTCTATTTTTTGCCGTACACTCACAGAGTCGGCTTATGTTTTTTCGTGACACATAAGGTGAATGCTTTTTTGTCAAACTATGACACTCCCTTGTTCATCAAAGTTACATGTGATTCACGCATAGATTCAAGGAATAATGTGGTTCAGGAAAGGTCACATCAAAAGGCACTACTGACCAGTTGTTGTTCTACAAAATCTAACAAGCCATTACATGGCTCGCATGGCCAAGACGGGCATCATCCTCCGGTGAAAAAAGGATCAGATTGTCTTTTTAAGGTCACACTCACACCTTGTGAAGACTCAAGCCGCCTCCGAGTCACCTTGCCTTGAGCTCTCTCCGACTTCGATTTGTAAGTCGCCCAGTTTCCAGTTATACTTGGATAGGGCGACGAACTCATCTTCATCATCAAGAAAGAGGGATAGGTCCATGTCAAGGTCAAAAGGATTCTTGGGCCAACGAGGAACCAAGCTAGCAATTTCGTACGAGGGAGACGTCACCTTCTTGTTCTTCTCGTCATATGCGGCTTGGTATTTATTCAAATCCGAGCTAGCTGCCAGTTGAGTCACCGAGAAGCGGGATTCTTTGATAACTCAGTGGTAGTCCTCCTCGGTGAACTCCGACCCGTCGTACTTCAACTCAGGGTAGCCAACCGCTATTTCTTCTAGTTTGAGCTCCGGAGCATAGGCTAAACACCGGCTTAGGGTGTTCAGGACTCCTTTCCGGGCGGCTGATCTTTTTAGTTCCTCTATTTGAGGAGGCAATGTGGACAGATAGCTGAGCATGTTCTTGATGGTTTTGACTGGCTCCTTGCTGCCTATCACCGCCTTAATTGTCAGCACGCCCCCGGTATATAGCTGCTCGGTGAAGGTATATATAGCCCTTAGCTTCAGCATGCAGTCATGTGGGAGATTGGCGGCTCGTGAACCTACAAAGGACACATCAGTATTTGATAGTTTTTGGGAGACCAGATTATTTCTTCAAAAAGCAAGGGTTAATGCTTACCAAACATAGCTACAGTCATGTTGGAGATGTGCTTTTTCAAGCCAGAAAGCTCTTGCTGGGCGGCTTCCAGTTTTTCCTCGTCTTGCTCAGCACGCTTAAGGATGGCGGCTTGGTCAGCTTTGGCTTTCTTCTCCAGTTTTTGATGACCAGCCTTCATCCTCTCCAGTTCAGCCAGAATCAAGTAGTATTTCCTCTCTGACTCAGATCGTGCATCTTGTTGTTCAGCCAGATTCTTCCTTAAATCGGCTAAAGCTGACTCAGTTTGGGTCACAGACTCCTGCAAATAAAATTTGGGGAGACAAGTTTCAAAATTATTGCAAGCAATACTCCTGACACTTGGGGGCTAATGTATGATTTTATTCAAAGTCATATAATATATTTCAAGACCCGAGTCATCTTTCAAAAGATGACCCGACCCTTGGGGGCTATAGGTTGAAGATTTTAACTATATTCAAGACATGGCTCATCTTTCAAAAGATGACCCGTCCCTTGGGGGCTACAGGTTGAAAAGTTTAACTATATTCAAGACCCGACTCATCTTTCAAAAGATGACTCGACCCTTGGGGGCTACAGGTTGAAGATTTTAACTATATTCAAGACCCGGCTCATCTTTCAAAAGATGACCCGGCCCTTGGGGGCTACAGGTTGAAGATTTTAACTATATTCAAGAACCGACTCATCTTTCAAAAGATGACCCGGCCCTTGGGGGCTACAACTTGAAGATTTTAACTATATTCAAGACCCGGCTCATCTTTCAAAAGATGACCCGGCCTTGGAAGGCTAATGGGTGGAAGAGAATACATAAATAGACGTACCTCATGCTTAACCTTCATCAGGTGAATCAAGCTTTTGTTCATCTCATAACTCGTCTCTAGGCGACTTGCAAAGCCAGAGCAAAGTTAGTCAAATTCCAGCTTCTCATAATGGGGGAGCTTGAACTTACTGGTGTCTTGATCAGTGGAAGGATGAGATTCCTTTGAGGTATGCTTGGATAGTACCACAGCTGGAGATGTGGAGTAGCCAGTACCAGTGATCATGCCAGCATCTGGATCTTCAGTCGCCTTGAGAGGGCTTGGCGGGTTAACCATGTCAGCAGTTTCCTTCAAAATTACGGGCGAGTCATCCCGGACATCGGGAATATCATCCATAGGAATTTCATGAGCCGCCTCTTGCTCCTCATCAATCTCTGGGACAGAGGCGCTCATGCCTAAGGCTTCAGTTGTTTTAGGAGCAGAAGATAAGTCGTCGGTTTTCCTTTTCTTCGCTTGTGCTCTGAGACAAAGGCATCAAGATTAAAGCACATATCGTTACTTAAAAGAAATTGGGTTAACAAAGGGAATCACCCTTGCACATGAATCATCAGCGGGAGAGCTGACATTGCTGAGTCGCCAGATGAAGGGGGAGAAGTCTGGTAGAATAAAAGCTTAAAAGCTAAGGAAGTTGAGAATCGTATTTTCCACAAGGAAGAATATGGTAAAACAAAAGTGTACCTTGCTGGTGCGCTTCCGACCGGTTGTCTTCTCAGGCAGCCCGGAAATTAAGTCGCCAGAGTGTCTACGGGTTTTGCGCTTGGGAGTATATCTTGCCTTCTTCAAAAGGAAATAAGGGTCCATATAAGCATATGGGTGAGACATGGGCACTTTCCCACAGATCCGTCTGGATGGTCTAGGAGAAGGGGAAGGTGAGTCGGAAGAAATAGAAATTACCTAGACCGCATCATCTTGGCTCTCATTGTCCTCGCCCTACACATAAAGACGCATGGTATAAGCATGAGTCGGAATACACAGGTGATGAGTGAGGGGGAAGTTTTACCTCTAACTGCTCTTCGATAGCTCGTGACTCGCTGACAACAGATGAATCTTTGGCGGCGGCTTTACCTTTGCTTGTTTCTTTTTCTTCTTTGGCGGTGGCTTGGTGTTCTTTTGGGCGGTCACTTTTGGACCCCTTCGCCAAAATGGATCACTTTTCTGATGAATAGAAGTAAATTTCAAACCAAGAGCATTGGTAAGTATATTTATAAAGCAACGAAAGGCGGCTTGGACTCTTACTGGCGGAACCAGCTTCGAGCGGCAGAAGGCCTTGAGCCCAATCTTGGCACATTCTTCCAAAGGCTCGCCGATTAGCTTCTTGAGCATTCCAACAATATCACTCTCTGCGAGTCTTTTGTGGTGGAAGCATCGCGGATGGTTTACCGTACCATCATATTCATACATTAACCCGTCTCGGCGACTCAAGGGAAGAATATTCCACTCGACCCAACAACAAAACAGAT
This sequence comes from Hordeum vulgare subsp. vulgare, assembly GCF_904849725.1. Taxonomy (NCBI): domain Eukaryota; kingdom Viridiplantae; phylum Streptophyta; class Magnoliopsida; order Poales; family Poaceae; genus Hordeum; species Hordeum vulgare. The sequence continues at coordinate 213,020,908 of NC_058520.1, read as the reverse complement.
CAATCCCAATGAGCCCGTTATTGGTCAAAGACCATAACTCGGAGAAGATGTGGATAAATTCAGACTCTTCCTCTTCTGTGAGTTTCTCGGGCAGTTTGAAGTCCATGGGTAGGCGATCCTCTCTGAAACCCGGAAGTGGGTTCTCGCCAGGTGGAGAGGTGTCTCGGCAATAAAACCATGACCCGGCCCAGCCTTTGGGATGGCTGGGTAGAAGAACCGATGATAATCCACGCTCACGACGTCTTTGAATGTTGACTCATCCAAGTTCATGATTGGGGCCGTTGGTAAACTCAGTCTGGCGATTCAGATGGAAGAAGTTCCAAAATAAAGGAACTGTGGGCTCTCTTTGCAAGTATACCTCACAAAAGACTTGGAACTGGCAAAGGTTTCTGATGTAGTTGGGTCCGAGGTCTTGAGGATGGATGTTAAGAAAATGCAAGACACTGATGTAGTTGGGTCCGAGGTCTTGAGGATGGATGTTAAGAAAATGCAAGACATCTCAAAAAAACTTTGACCCGGGCGGTTTAAAACCTCGTTCAAGATAGTCGGTGAAAATGACTACTTCTCCTACGGCAAGATTGGGAATCAACTCGCCCGGGGCGGTTCTCCAACCAATGGTTTCCTCATTGTCGAGATGACCCGACTTGAAAAACTTCTCGAGAGTAGCGTCATCGATTTTGGTTGGTAACCAATTGCACTTCGAAATAGCCATGACTACAAAAGAAAGGGGAACAAGGCGGTTCAGTGTAGATTATGAAGTGTTCTAACTCGCTAGTATGGGTCTACAGTATGTTCGAGAAGGATTTGATGACTCACCAATAGGTGGCATATGGCATGACTCGCTAGTTGGGCGGTTCATGGAAATATCTTTAAAGTATTGTAACTCGCCCTTCAACTGGTAAAGAAGGGGGCGTAGCTATGATGATAAGTTTAAGTCGCTATGGAAGCAGGAGCTAAGCGGGGACTCTCAAGGGTCCTTTTTCCTTAGGGATATTCTTGGGGGACAGACAAACTTGTTTCTAAAAACAAGCAATAAATTATGGATCCCCGAGTGGACCAAAATAAAGGAATAATGCTCGGTAAAATGACGAAGGCTATAAATATAAGGCAACGATAGTACTATCGCCTGGATCTATAGGCGTGAGAGCTTAAGGTAGCGAGAGGACGCAATAAAGTGACCATGGTTTGCCACTGCCAGAATCTACTATAAAGATATAAGGCGGATCTGAAGCAGGAAGGGACGTTTGTCGCGTCACGAAGCTAGCTCGCGGGGACAATGGCCATGGCGTTCTCGGTTTAACCCTAATGAGGGAATGCGTGTACCTGAGGAAAGGAGACCAGCACCAAGGACGGAAGCGGAGAACTTCGCGCCTCTTGTTGACTTGAAGGCGCCCGGAAGACCACGGTTGACGAAGGAGCTTCAGAGCCGGTGACGACGCCGAGGTGCTGGCGCAGGAAGGGGAAGCGCGCGAGGAAGACGAAGGCAGAGATGGGGGTAGGTGACAGAGCTCCCCCCATTTCTCTTGCGGTTATTTAAAGGGCCGGAACGGGAATCGAGGCCACCAGAATGGGAATCGAGGCGGTCAGGGCGGAGATTGAGGCGACAAGTCAGAATCTGCAATGATGGCGCCTAGGTTTTCGGGATAAGTGAATATGGAGCAAAAGATCCATTGGGTGGTTGTGGCATTAAAAACCCCGGAATTAAGGGGATAAGGTGATGTCATTAGAGATTACACGGCGAGTCAGATAAAATTACAACGAGTGGCGACTTATCATTTGTCGAAAGACAGAGATGGTATGAATCGCCCCAAATGGGTGAAGGTTTATTGACATGAATGAATTCAAGACAATCTGGGGCCTAATGTTGGGGATATTACCTACGGATAACCCGCCCTTAGTGGGCTGGGTCAGCAAAGGGGCGACTTACCATTCGAAGCGTGTCTCGTGGCCTAGAAGCTGGATGGCGGTTCGAGAGGTTATGCAGATGATGGATTACCAAGGGAGTTTCCAATCTTGGAGGGCACGACGACTCAGAGATAGGGAAAGCTATGAAGAGTAGCATGGCAGGACTTTTGTAAACCCTAGGGCCTCGACCTGTATATAAAGGCGAGTCCCGGGGAAAGGTCAGGCGAGGGAGAGAGAATCTTGAGCTAGGTCAGGCGATTTACGCCCTCCTTGTAATCAAAACCATGACCAATCCACACAAAGCAGGACGTAGGCTTTTACCTCCTCACGAGGGGGCAAACCTGGGTAAATCTGAGTCTCGCTTTCGCTCACCCCCTTCGAGTCGCCACCAAGGTGCGATGGCTCCATCTTTAAGTCCTTTCACGAGGACATCTGCCATGACAAAACCACGACAAACACACCTATCAACCTCAATTTCAACGCGTTCCTAGAGAAAAACAAGCTGAAAGATGATGGAAGCAACTATGCGGACTGGGTCCGCAACTTGAAGCTCATCCTCATTGCATCCAAGAAGGTTTATGTCCTTGATGCGCCGCTAGGTGACCCTCCTGTTGACGCGACAGCCCAAGATGTTTAGAACGTCTAGCAGACGCGGAGTGATGACTACTCTGTGGTTAGGTGTGGCATGCTATACAATTTAGAAAGGGGGCTCCAAAGGCATTTTGAGCAACACGAAGCATATGAGATGTTCCAGGAGTTGAAGCTAGTTTTTCAAGCTCATGCCCGGGTCGAGAGATATGAAGTCTCCAACAAGTTCTTTAGCTGTAAGATGGAGGAGAACAGTTCTGTTAGCGAGCATATACTCAAAATGTGTGGGTTGCACGGTTGTCTGACTCAGCTTGGAGTCGAACTTCCGGAAGACACTGTAATTGACAGAATCCTCCAGTCTCTCCCACCAAGCTACAAGGGTTTTGTGCTGAACTACAACATGCAAGGGATGCAGAAGACCATTCCCGAGTTGTACTCGATGCTGAAATCTGCAGAAGTAGAAATCAAGAAAGAGCATCAAGTGTTGCTGGTCAATAAGACCACCAGTTTCAAGAACGGCAAGGGTAAGAAGAACTTCAAGCTGCCGGGAAGAAGAAAAAGAATGGACCCAAGCCTGAGACTGAGTGCTTCTATTGCAAGGGAAACAATCACTAGAAGCGGAACTGCCCCAAGTACTTAGCGGATAAGAAGGCCGACAACGTCCAAGGTATATATGATATACATTTTATTGATGTGTAACTTACGAAAGCTCCTAGTAGCCCCTGGGTATTTGATACCAGTACTGTTGCTCACATTTGCAACTCAAAGCAGGAAATGCGGAATAAACGGAGGCTGGCTAAGGACGAGGTGACGATGCGCGTCGAGAATGGCTCCAAGGTCGATGTGATCGCTGTCGGCACGCTGCCTCTACATCTACCTTCGGGATTAGTTTTAAACCTTAATAATTGTTATTTAGTACCAGCTTTGAGCATGAACATTGTATCAGGGTCTTGCTTAATGCGAGACGGCTACTCATTTAATTCAGAGAATAATGGTTGTTCTATTTATATGAGTGATATGTTTTATGGTCATGCTCTGCTGGTGAATGGTTTATTCTTGATGAATCTCGATCGTGATGTTACACATATTCATAGTGTGAATACCAAAATATGTAAGGTTGATAATTATAGTCCCACATACTTGTGGCACTGCCGCCTTGGTCATATCTGTGTCAAGCGCATGAAGAAACTCCATACTGATAGACTGTTAGAGTCTCTTGACTTTGAATCATTAGACACATGCGAACCGTGCCTCATGGGCAAGATGACTAAGACTCCATTCTCAGGAATAATGGAGAGAGCAACCGACTTATTGGAAATAATACATACTGATTTATGTGGTCCAATGAACGTTGAAGCTCACGGTGGCTATCGTTATGTTCTCACTCTCACCGATGATTTGAGTAGGTATGGATATATCTACTTGATGAAGCACAAGTCTGAAACATTAGAAAAGTTCAAGGAATTTCAGAGTGAGGTTGAGAATCAACGTGACAAGAAAATAAAGTGTCTATGATGTGTTCGTGGAGGAGAATTTTTGAGTCATGAGTTTGGAACACACCTAAGGAAATGTGGAATTGTCTCACAACTGACGCCACCTGGGACACCACAGCGTAACGGAGTGTCTGAATGTCGTAATCGCACTTTATTAGATATGGTGCGATCTCTGATGTCTCTTACTGACTTACCGCTATCATTTTGGGGATTCACATTGGAAACTAGAGCATTCACTTTAAATAGGGCGCCGTCTAAATCCGTTGAGACGACACCGTATGAATTATGGTTTGGCAAGAAACCTAAGCTATCGTTTCTAAAAGTTTGGGGCTGCGATGCTTATGTGAAGAAACTTCAACTAGAAAAGCTCGAACCCAAAGCAGAGAAATGCGTATTCATAGGATACCCTAAGGAGACTATTGGGTACACCTTCTATCATAGATCCGAAGGTAAAATCTTTGTTGCCAAAAACGGATCCTTCCTGGAGAAAGAGTTTCTCTCGAAAGAAGTAAGTGGGAGGAAAGTAGAACTTGATGAGGTAGTTGCACCTCCACTCGAACCGGAGAGTAGCGCAACACCGGAAGATGTTTCTGTGGCGCCTACGCCAACTGAAGAGGAAGTTAATGATGATGATCATGAAGCTTCGGATCAAGTTGCTACTAAACCACGGAGGTCCACAAGGGTACGCTCCGCACGAGAGTGGTACGGCAACCCTGTGATGGAAATAATGTTGTTAAACAACGGTGAACCTTCGAATTATGAAGAAGCGATGGCGGGCCTGGATTCCAACAAATGGCTTGAGGCCATGAAATCCGAGATAGGATCCATGTATGAGAACAAAGTATGGACTTTGGTGGACTTGACCGATGATCGGCGAGCCATAGAAAATAAATGGATCTTCAAGAAGAAGATGGACGCAAACGGTAATGTGACCGTTTCGAAATCTCGACTTGTCGCAAAGGGTTTTCGACAAATTCAAGGAGTTGACTACGATGAGACCTTCTCTCCCGTAGCGAAGCTGAAGTCAGTCCGAATCATGTTAGCAATTGCCGCTTTTCATGATTATGAAATTTGGCAAATGGACGTCAAAATAGCGTTCCTCAACGGGTATCTTAAGGAAGAGTTGTATATGATGCAACCAGAAGGTTTTGTCGATTCTAAGAGTGCTAACAAGGTGTGCAAGCTCCAGCGCTCCATCTATGGGCTGGTGCAAGCATCTCGGAGTTGGAACATTCGCTTTAATGAGGTGATTAAAGTGTTTGGGTTCATACAAGTTTATGGAGAAGCCTGTTTGTACAAGAAAGTGAGTGGGAGCTCTGTAGCTTTTCTCATACTATATGTGGATGACATATTATTGATGGGGAATGATATAGAGTTATTGGAGAGCATAAAGGCCTACTTGAATATAGTTTTTCAATGAAGGACCTTGGAGAAGCTGCATACATATTAGGCATCAAGATCTATAGAGATAGATCGAGACGCCTCATAGGTCTTTCACAAAGTACATACCTTGACAAGATATTGAAGAAGTTCAATATGGAAACTCGAAGAAGGGGTTCTTGCCAGTTTTGCAAGGCATGAGATTGAGTAAGACTCAGTCACCGACCACGGCAGCAGAAAGAGAGAAGATGAGTACTGTCCCCTACGCTTCAGCCGTGGGCTCTCTAATGTATGCCATGCTGTGTACCTGACCTAATATAAACCTTGCCATAAGTTTGGTAGGGAGGTACTAAAGTGATCTCGGTATGGAACACTCACAGCGGTCAAGAATATACTTAAGTACCTGAAAAGGACTAAGGAGATGTTTCTCGTTTATGGACGTGACGAAGAGCTCGTTGTAAAGGGTTACGCCGATGCTAGCTTCGACACAGATGCAGATGACTCTAAGTCACAAACCGGATACGTGTATGTTTTGAATGGTGGGGCGGTGAGCTGGTGCCGCATCAAGCAAGACGTCGTGGCAACATCTACATGTGAAGTGGAGTATATAGCTGCTTCGGAAGCAGCTCATGAAGGGATCTGGATGAAGGAGTTCATCACCGACCTTGGAGTGGTTCCAAGCACGAAAGGTCCGATGACACTCTTCTGTGATAACACTGGAGCCATTGCCATAGGCAAGGAGCCCAGATTTCATAGGAAGACCAAGCACATCCAACGTCGTTACAACTCCATCCAGGACCAGGTCCACAGAGGAGTCATAGACATTTGTAAAGTACACACATATCTGAATATTGCAGACCCATTGACTAAACCTCTTCCATGAGCAAAACATGATCAACACCACAATGCTATGGGTGTTTGATTCATCACAATGTAACTAGATTATTGACTCTAGTGCAAGTGGGAGATTGTTGGAAATAAGCCCTAGAGGAAATAATAAAATGGTTATTATCATATTTCCTTGTTCATGATAATCGTCTATTGTTCATGCTATAATTGTATTAACAGGAAACAGTAATACATGTGTGAATAAATAGATCACAATGTGTCCCTAGCAAGCCTCTAGTTGGCTAGCTCATTGATCAATAGATGATCATGGTTTCCTGATCATGGACATTGGATGTCATTGATAACGGGATCACATCATTGGGAGAATAATGTGATGGACAAGACCCAATCCTAAGCCTAGCACTAGATTGTGTTGTTCGTATGCTAAAGATTTTATAATGTCAAGTATCTTTTCCTTCGACCATGAGATTGTGCAAGTCCCTGATACCGTAGGAGTGCTTTGGGTGTATCAAATGTCACAACGTAACTGCGTGACTATAAAGGTGCACTACGGGTGTTTTCGAAAGTATCTGTTGGGTTGGTATGAATCGAGATCGGGATTTGTCACTCCGTGTGACGACGAGGTATCTCTGGGCCACTCGGTAGAACATCATCATAATGAGCTCAATGTGACTAAGGATTTAGTCACGGGATGATGTACTACGGAACGAGTAAAGAGACTTGCCAGTAACAAGATTGAACAAGGTATAGGGATACCGACGATCGGATCTCGGGCAAGTTCTATACCGATAGACAAAGGGAATTGTATACGGGATTGATTGAATCGTTGACATCGTGGTTCATCAGATGAGATCATCATGTAACATGTGGGATCCACCATGGGTATCCAGATCCCGCTAATGGTTATTGGCCGGAGAGGTGTCTCGGTCATGTCTGCATGCCTCCCGAACCCGTAGGGTCTACACACTTAAGGTTCGATGACGCTAGGGTTATATGGAATTGTTGTACGAGGTTACCGAAGGTAGTTCAGAGTCCCGAATGAGATCTCAGACGTCACGAGGAACTCCAGAATGGTCCGCAGGTAAAGATGAATATATAGGATGAATGGGTTTGGACGCTCGAAATGTTTGAGGCACCACCGGCAAAGTGCCGGGACCACCGGAAGGGTTCTGGAGGCCGACCGGGAGGGGACACAAGCCTCGGGAGGCTACATGGGCCAAGTGTGAGAGGGAACCAGCCCCTGGGTGGGCTGGTGCACCCCCACACCCAGCCCAAGGCGCCCAAGAGAAGGAAGGGGGCGGGAACCCTAGCGCTGGTGGGCCTAAGGCCCACCTAGGGGTGCGCCACCTCCCTCTCCTCCCCTGGCCGCCGGCCTCACCTCCCATCTAGTGCTGCCGCACCCTTTGAAGGTGGGAACCCTAAAGGGTGCGCCACCATCCTACTACTACGACAATAGACCTTCCCTGGCAATGGCGCCAGGAATCCTGCTGCTACGGCTACGCCTATAGGGACTTCCTTGGCAAATATGCAAAGGATTTCCCCGCGGCCTTAGAGCCTTGCGTTGGTGTTCCCTTGAAGAGGAAAGGGTGATGTAGCACAACGGCAGTAAGTATTTCCCTCAGTTTGAGAACCAAGGTATCAATCCAGTAGGAGGAGCGTTCAAGTCACAAGTACCTGCACGAACACAAAGAGCTTGCACCCAACGCTATGAAGTGGTTGTCAATCCCTTATAGATTGTTTGCAAAGTGAGAACTGAAAGCAAAGAGTAAACAAAGCAAAGTAAAAGTGAAAGTGGAAATGATAGTTGTGAATAGACCCGGGGGCCATAGTGTTCACTAGTGGCTTCTCTCATGAAAGCAAGTAGACGGTGGGTGAATGAATTACTGTCGAGCAATTGATAGAACCGCACAATGTCGTGACGTTATCTATAGCAATGATTATATCTATAGGCATCACGTCCAAAACAAGTAGACCGATACTTTCTGCATCTACTACTATTACTCCACACATCGACCGATATCCAGCATGTATCTAGTGTATTAAGTTCAAAAGAACAGAGTAACGCCTTAAGCAAGATGACATGATGTAGATGAACAATCTCAAATCTATGATGAAAGCCCATCTTGTTACCCTTGATGGCAACAACACGATGCGTGCCTTGCTGCCCCTTCTGTCACTGGGAAAGGTCACCACACGGTATGAACCCAAAACCAAGCACTTCTCCCATTGCAAGAATCATAGATCTAGTTGGCCAAACAAAACCCAAGACTCGGAGAGACTTACAAGGATATCAAATCATGCATATAAGAAATCAGCAAAGAATCAAATATAATTCATAGATAATCTGATCACAAATCCACAACTCATCGGATCTCGACAAACACACCGCCAAAGAGGATTACATTGGATAGATCTCCAAGAAGATCATGGAGAACTTTGTATTGAAGATCCAAGAGAGAGAAGAAGCCATCTAGCTACTAATTACGGACCCGTAGGTCTGAAGTGGACTACTCACGAGTCATTGGAGAGGCGATGATGTTGATGTAGAAGCCCTCCAACTCCAAAGTCCCCTCCGGCAGGGCACCGGGAAGGGTCTCCAGATGAGATCTTGCAGAAACGGAAGCTTGCGGCGGCGGAAAAGTGTTTTCGTGGATGCCTTGATTTTTTTTGCGATTTTATAGAATTTATAGGTCAAAGAGCTAGGTCAGAGGAGCGCCAGGGAGGCCACAAGCCTGGTTGCCGCGGGCCCCCTGGCCGCGGCAACAGGGCTTGTGGGCTCCGTGTGGGCCCCCTGCCTTGGCCCTCACGTCCCCCGATCTTCTTCTGTTCTGGATAAAATTATTTCCTGGATTTTATTCCGTTTGGGATCCGTTCCAAAATCGGATCTGAAAAGAGTCAAAAACACAGAAAAACAGGAACTGTCACTCTACACTGAATTAATAAGTTAGTCCCAAAAAAGATATAAAAGGTATATAAAACATCCAAAGTTGACAAGATAACAGCGTGAAACCATCAAAAGTTATAGATACGTTTGAGACGTATCAAGCATCCCCAAGCTTAACTCCTACTCGTCCTCGAGTAGGGAAGTGATAAAGAATGAATTTTTGATACTTTCATGCTACCTAGCATAGATGTCCTTTGTAAATCCTCTTATGTGACGTGAATGTTCAGATCCATTAGATTCAAAACAATAGTTTGCTATTGACATGGAGACAGTAATACTTCAAGCAAACTAGGAAGGTAATCATGAACTTTCAAAATAACAAGGCCAAAAGAAAGTTATCCCTACAAAATCATATAGTCTGGCTATGCTCTATCATCCTTGCACAACGAATTTAAATCATGCACAACCCAGGTATTGGCCAAGTAATTGTTTTCACACCTTTACTTTCTCAAACCTTTTCAACTCTCACGCAATACATGAGCGTGAGCCATGGTTTTAGCACTATAAGTGGTGTGGAGTGTGGTGGAGGTTGCAAGACAAACAAGGAGAAGATGGTCACATTGACTAGGCATATCAATGAGCTATGGAGATGCTCATCAATAAATATCAACTTGAAGGAGTAGGGATTGCCATAAAATTGATGCACTAGAGCTAAGAGTATGTGAAAGCTCTTAAAGAAAACTAGTGGGTGTGCATCCAACTTGCTTGCTCACGAAGACCTAAGGCAATTTTGATAAAGCCTATCATTGGAATATACAAGCCAAGTTATATAATGAAAATTTCCCACTAGCTATATGGTGGTGACAAAACGAGAGACTCTCAATCATGAAGATCATGGTGCTTAATATGCACAAGTGTGGAAAGGTGGTAGCATTATTCCTTCTCTCTTTTTCTCTCATTTTTGGTGGGATCTTTGGCCTCTTTTTTATTAATTTATTTATTTATTTTGGTGGGAATCTTTGGCCTCTTTTATTTCCTCACATGGGACAATGCTCCATCAATGATGATCATCACACTTACAACTCAAAACTTAGAGCAATGATGACTCTATTTGGAATACCTTCGGTAGTGTACCGTGACAATGATCTAGCATGGCATAGACATCAATGGGAACATCATGCTAGCTATCTTATGATCATGCAATGGCAATGTAGAAGTGGTGGCACATGTCATGGTGGTAGTTGCATGGCAATATATCTCGGAATGGCTTTGAAAAAGCCATAGTAGGTAGGTATGGTGGCTGTTTTGAGGGAGGCTAATGGTCGGTTTTGTGCACCGGCAAAAGTGGCACGACACTAAAGAAGATAGTGATGGTGGAAGGTGAAAGTGCATCTAAACCATGGACTCATCATTAGTCATGAAGAACTCATATACTTGTTGCAAAAATTTTAGTAGTAATCGAAACAAAGCATTCAACGCATACTCCTAGGGGTAGGGTTGGTAGATATAAACCATCGCGCGATCCCGACCGCCACACAAAGGATGACAATCAATATACTAATCATGCTCAGACTTCATCACATAGCGGTTCACCATACGTGCATGCTACGGGAATCACTAAATTCAACACAAGTATTTCTAGATCCACAACACCTTACTAATATAACTTCAATATTACCACAACCACAACTCAAAACTAATTGAGATGAATCAAACTTCTCTAACTATTCAATGCACATGAAGGTGGAAGTTTTCATATCCCTTTGGATAACTACCCCTTTTGAGACTACTATCATAGCATAGATCAACTACCATGCCACTCGCTTCCGTGCTTTAAAAGATATAAGTGAAGCACATAGAGCAAAATCAACTAGCTCAAAAGATATAAGTGAAGCACATGTGAGCTGAATTGTCTAACCAAAGGATATAAGTGAAGCTCGACAAAATCACGGTGAGTTCATGTCTCTCTCTCTAGGTGTGCAGCAAGGAAGATTGTGGCACAACAAAAATAAAAGACTCCTATGATACAAGACGCTCCAAGCAAAACACATAACATGTGGTGAATAAAAATATAGCCCCAAGTAACGTTACCGATGGATTGAGGACGAAAGAGGGGATGCCTTCCCGGGGCATCCCCAAGCTTAGGCTTTTACGACATCCTTGAATCAACTTGGGGTGCCTTGGGAATCCCCAAGCTTGAGCTCTTGCCACTCTTTATCTCTTTGTCCATAAGAACTTCACCCAAAACTTGAAAACTTCACAACACGAAACTTAAATAGAAACTCGTGATAACATTAGTATAAGAAAGCAAACCACCACTTCCTTAGGTACTGTAGCAAACTTAAATTCTACTTATGTTGATGTTGGGTTACTGTATTGTCAATCTTCCATGGCTAATACCCCCCGATACTATCCATATTTTCATCAAAATAAGCAACCAACTCAACAAAAACAGAATCTGTTAATAGCAGACCAGTCTGTAGCAATCTGTATACTTCGTATACTTCTGGTATTTCCTAAATTCCAAAAAATTACGACAGTCTGAAGAATTTGCGTATCAATCAGCATAAAAAAGAATCAACTCAAAAGATCTTACAGAAAAAAAAGAAAATTCTTTTCGTGAGCGGAAACTTTCTGTCTTTTCCAGCATGACCAAACGATCATTCCCAAGACTAATCATAACGGTTTTGTTTGGCACAAATGCAAAAAGAAACACAAAAAACACAATCATAACAGAATTATGAAATTGTGGAAAAAACAAAACAGAAAGAAAAAGGTTAGATTCGTTGGGTTGCCTCCCAACAAGCGCTATTGTTTAACGCCCTTAGCTAGGCAAAATGTGATGGAATCACGTATAGTCATCCTTGGTGCTCAAACCATAAGTAGCCCTCATCATAGATTCATAAGGCAATCTTATTTTCTTTCTAGGAAAATGCTCCATGCCCTTCTTTAGGGGAAACTGAAATCTAATATTCCCTTCCTTCATATCGATGATAGCACCAATAGTCCTTAGGAAAGGTCTACCAAGAATAATAGGACATGAAGGATTGCAATCTATGTCAAGTACAATGAAATCCACGGGTAGATAGTTCTTATTTGCAACAATAAGAACATCATCGATCCTTCCCATGGGTTTCTTGACAGTAGAATCTGCAAGATGCAAATTAAGAGAACACTCTTCAATCTCATGAAAACCAAGAATATCACATAAAGACTTTGGAATCACGGAAACACTAGCACCCAAATCACACAAAGCATTGCATTCATAGTTTTTGATTTTGATTTTGATACTAGGTTCCCACTCATCATGAAGTTTTCTAGGTATAGAGACTTCTAATTCGAGTTTCTCTTCAAGAGATTTCATCATAGCATCTACGATATGTGCGGTAAAGGCTTTGCTTTGGCTATAATCATGCGGAGAGTTTGCAATGGATTGCATCAAAGAGATGCATTCAAACAAGGAGCAACTATCATAATTGAATTCCTTGAAATCAAAAGCGGGAGTTTCATTACTACCCAAAATTTTGATTTCTTCTACTCCACTCTCCACACCTTTATCATCAAGATAGGTGGGCTCCGAATCATTGGGGCGTTTTTCAACCAAAGTGGATTCATATCCAGCCCCTTCATCAATAGGTTTGACACGTGAAAACAAAGATTCAAGAGGAGTCACACCAAGTACTTTAAGATCTTCGTGATTTGCATCACTAGAACGCACCCTTTAAACCATTCACGCCTAGCGCGAATTTGGGCGGTTCTTTCTTTGCTCTCATTCATTGAGACATGCATAGATTTTAAAGTTTCATCCAGGTTGACCTTGGGAGGAGCACATCTAACTTTCAAAGCATCAATATCACAAGACATCCTATCAATGCTCTTAGCCAAATCGTCTATTTTGAGTAGTTTTTCCTCTATGGACGCATTGAAAATCTTTTGAGAGTTGATGAACTCTTTGATATTACTCTCTAAATCAGAGGGTAATTTGTTGTGATTTCCATAAGTGTTGTTGTAGGAATTTCCATAATTGTTAGAGGAGTTACTAGGAAAAGGCATAGGAACATAGTTTCCTCTAAAAGCATTGTTGTTGCCAAAATTGTTCCTACCAACAAAATTAGCGTCCAAACTAGCATTGCTACTCTCAATCAAGGAAGACAGTGACATATCATTAGGATCTGAAGGAGCATTTCTACTAGCGACCAAATTCATCAACTCGTCCATCTTAGCATTAAGCGAGTTAATTTCTTTTATAGCGTGTACCTTTTTGCTAGCATGTGACCTTTTAGTGTGCCACTGAGAGTAGTTGGTCATGATATTGTCTAGGAGTTTTGTAGCGTCTCCTAATGTGATTTCGATGAATGTAACACCTGAGGCAGAGTCCAAGATATTGCGAGAAGCGAAATTCAAACCAGCGTAAAAGATTTGTATAATCATCCACAAACTCAAGCCATGAGCGGGACAATTTCTAATCATTAACTTCATCCTCTCCGAAGATTGTGCAACGTGTTCATGATCAAGTTGCTTGAAATTCATGATATCGTTACGTAGAGAGATAATCTTAGCCGGCGGAAAATACTTAGATATGTAAGCATCTTTGGACTTATCCCAAGAATCGATACTATTTTTAGGCAAAGAAGAAAACCAAGTTTTTGCGCGATCTCGCAACGAGAAAGGAAAAAGCTTCAACTTAATCACGTCATTATCCACATCTCTTTTCTTTTGCATATCGCAAAGTTCAATGAAGGTATTGAGATCAGATGCAGCATCTTCACTAGGAAGGCCAGAGAATTTCTCTTTCATAACAAGATTCAGCAAGGCAACGTTGATTTCATACGATTCCGCACTAGTGGTGGGAGCAATCGGAGTACTAATAAAATCATTATTATTGGTACTCGAGAAGTCGCAAAGTTTGGTGTTTTCAGCCATGATGACTTCAACAAACCAACAAGAGCACAAGCAAGCAAGAAAACTGGCAAAGAAAACGGCAAAAGGCAAAAGAAAACGGCAAAGGAGAAAGGCAAAAAGGCAAATGAAAACGACAAGGGAGAAAGGCAAATGAAAACGGCAAATGTGAAGTGGGAGAGAGGAAAACAAGAGGCAACTCGCAAAAAAGGTAAATGCAAGAGATGAGTTTGTGACACCTACTTGGATAGATCTTGGCTTGATCTCTCCTCCCCGGCAACGGCGCCAGAAATTCTTCTGCTACTGCGACAACAGACCTTCCCTGGCAACGGCGCCAGGAATCCTGCTGCTACGGCTACGCCTATAGGGACTTCCTTGGCAAATATGCAAAGGATTTCCCCGCGGCCTTGGAGCCTTGCGTTGGTGTTCCCTTGAAGAGGAAAGGGTGATGTAGCACAGCGGCGATAAGTATTTCCCCCAGTTTGAGAACCAAGGTATCAATCCAGTAGGAGGAGCGTTCAAGTCACAAGTACCTGCACAAACACAAAGAGCTTGCACCCAACGCTATGAAGGGGTTGTCAATCCCTTATATATTGTTTGCAAAGTGAGAACTGAAAGCAAAGAGTAAACAAAGCAAAGTAAAAGTGAAAGTGGAAACGAGAGTTGTGAATAGACCCGGGGGTTGTAGTGTTCAGTAGTGGCTTCTCTCATGAAAGCAAGTAGACGGTGGGTGAACGAATTACTGTCGAGCAATTGATAGAACCGCGCAAAGTCGTGACGTTATCTATGGCAATGATTATATCTATAAGCATCACGTCCAAAACAAGTAGACCGATACTTTCTGCATCTACTACTATTACTCCACACGTCGACCGCTATCCAGCATTCATCTCGTGTATTAAGTTCAAGAGAATAGAGTAACGCCTTAAGCAAGATGACATGATGTAGATGAACAATCTCAAATCTATGATGAAAGCCCATCTTGTTACCCTTGATGGCAACAACACGATGCGTGCCTTGCTGCCCCTTCTGTCACTGGGAAAGGTCACCACATGGTATGAACCCAAAACCAAGCAGTTCTCCCATTGCAAGAATCATAGATCTAGTTGGCCAAACAAAACCCAAGACTCGGAGAGACTTACAAGGATATCAAATCATGCATATAAGAAATCAGCAAAGACTCAAATATAATTCATAGATAATCTGATCACAAATCCACAATTCATCGGATCTCGACAAACACACCGCCAAAGAGAATTAAATCGGATAGATCTCCATGAAGCTCATGGGGAACTTTGTATTGAAGATCCAAGAGAGAGAAGAAGCCATCTAGCTACTAACTACGGACCTGTAGGTCTGAAGTGGACTACTCACGAGTCATTGGAGAGGCGATAATGTTGATGTAGAAGCCCTCCAACTCCAAAGTCCCCTCCGGCACGACACTGGGAAGGGTCTCCTGATGAGATCTCGCGGAAACGGAAGCTTGCGGCGGCGGAAAAGTGTTTTCGTGGATGCCGTGATTTTTTGTGCGATTTTAGGGAATTTATAGGCCAAAGAGCTAGGTCAGGGGAGCGCCAGGGAGGCCACAAGCCTGGTTGCCCCGGCCCCCTGGCCGCGGCAACATAGCTTGTGGGCTCCCTGTGGGCCCCCTGCCTTAGCCCTCACGTCCCCCGATCTTGTTCTGTTCTGGAAAAATTTATTTCGGGGATTTTATTCCGTTTGGACTGTGTTCCAAAATCAGATCTGAAAAGAGTCAAAAACACAGAAAAAACAGGAACTGGTACTTGGCACTGAATCAATAAGTTAGTCCCAAAAAAGATATAAAAGGTATATAAAACATCCAAAGTTCACAAGATAATAGCGTGAAACCATCAAAAATTATAGATACGTTTGAGACGTATCACCTCCCCTTGCCCCTATATATAGTGGGGTTTTTGGCCATTGGAGATACGCAATTTCTCTCTCTCTCTCGGCACAACCCTGCTTCTCCTCTTCCTCCTCTTCCATGGTGCTTGGCGAAGCCCTGCTGGGAGACCTCGTCGCTCCATCGCCACCACGCCGTTATGCTGTCGGAGCTTTTCTCCAACCTCTCCCTCCTCCTTGCTGGATCAAGGTGCGGGAGACGTCACCGGGCTGTACGTGTGTTGAACGCGGAGGTGCCGTGGTTCGGCACTAGATCGGAATCACACCGCGATCTGAATCGCAGCGAGTATGACTCCATCAACCGCGTTCTAGCAACGCTTCCGCTTAACGATCTTCAAAGGTATGAAGATGCTCTCACCCCTCTCTCATTGCTGGTTTCTCCATAGGAAGATCTAAGTATGGCGTAGGAAAATTTTGAATTTTTGCTACGTTCCCCAACACACCACGACCATCATTGATGAGGATGGGAGAAAAGATAAGTGGCAACATGACGGGCCACCGTGTTAAATAGAAAAATAGAGGATGCTCATATGTCAGGGTATTGAGCCATACTATACTTATTTGGCTTTAACGTGATATTTTTGTCTCTCGTTGCGACACACGAGCATATTTGCTAGTTGCAGATAATGTAGTGCCCTTGTTCAGTCGGGTTATTACAGATGAGATGAATGAACGATTGTGCTCTGCATTTTCTGATAAGGAGATAGGCGATGCGATGTTTCAGATTTGGCCTTAAAGGCTCCGGGACGAGACGGTTTTTTGGCTTTCAGAAGCTTTCGGCCATAATGAAGGTGGATATTATTTCAACGGCGCGACTATTCTTTGAGTCTCGACACATGCCGGAGGGGATGAATATGACAACCATCATACTAATTCCAAAGATTGATGATCCAAAAAAGTTGTCAGATTCCCGCCCTATAAGCCCATGCAATGTGGTTTATAAGGTAATAGCAAAGCGTCTGGTCAACAAATTGAGGCCTCTCCTCGGTGAGATCATTTCACGAGAGCAAGGTGTTTTTTCCTGGCAAACTAATTACAGATAATGCATTCATTGCTTTTGAATGCACTTATTATATTTGGCACGAGAAAAACCCAGAAAAAAGTTTTTGTGCATATAAGCTAGACTTGTCCAAGGCGTATGACCGCGTGGACTGGATTTTCCTCGAGCGAGTGGTGCAACAGTTGGGTTTCGATCATCGGTGAGTGATATAGATAATGGCATGTGTCACCTCGGTGAGGTACACTATTAAAATTAATGGAGGCCGCTCAGATTCATTTGCACCATCGCGAGGGCTACGACAGGGAGATCCTTTCTCGCCTTTTTTATTTTTATTCATTGCGGATGGTATAGCGGTAGTGTTGAAGGATAACACGAGGGCGACTCATATTACACCATTGAGAGTGTGTCCTGGGGCGACTCGGATTTCCCATCTACTTTTTGTTGATGACACTCTCCTGTTTTTTCGTGCAATAGAAGCTGAAGCATTGAGGATTAAAGGTGTACTGCATGTGTTTGCTAATGTTACGGGGCAACTTATTAACCCGCAAAAGTGCTCAGTATTGTTTGGAGAACAGTGTAGACAGGGAGATAAAGATGATGTGATCCATGTTCTTGATGTCCAGATTGTTAGCTTTCACGAGAAATATCTAGATCTCCCCACACCTACGGGGCGCATGTCGAACGGGCGGTTTCAGAACATACAAGAAAAGTTCACGGAAATATTTGTTAGGTGTGTGGAAATTGTGAGATGGGTGAATATTGTGTTGTTTGGTCTAACCTTGTAGGGGTATATATAGGAGTACATGAGGGGTAGAGGCTTGGAGTACAAGACAAGTTACATGTGGTTTAAACTAATTCTATCTGTATCTCCTTATCTTTAACTTAAACGCAATTATACTTCTAACATTCCCCCTCATTCGTAGTGGGAGTGAAGCGGACGCTTGCGACTGAATTTGAAGTCTTGCGCCTTTGTCATCTTCTCCACCGCGTCATGATCAACTGCGTCTCTCATAGGTCGGCACCTAGGGCGATGACTGCATCCCCTTCCGGTGTCTTCCTTGTCTCTCCTCTATTCCTGTAACAACTAAGATGCGACACTTTCCTTATTTGGGGGCGAGGCCTCAAAAGGGGAAAGGGCCGCATCTAAACGTTTCGCAAGCATGATAACCATTGCATTACATAATTGATGAAAGAGTAATAAGATTCGTCTTACACTCGCCATAAGCTAAATTACAAATCCACACAGTCAAACATAATTCAAATGAAAAACAGGGTCCGACTACGGACAAGATAAACGACAAAAGCTAATGCTATGCCGCCTTGCTAGGCCCACGATCATGACCAAGTTCCTCTAGTCCTCGGGATATGTTACGTACAGCCTACAACTGGCCTTGTAAAACTCCCACTTCAGCTGGGTATCCTTGGAAACGTCTGGATCTGGGGTACCTGTACCTATGGGTGGTTGTAGGAATCTGTGAGCCACATGGACTCAGCAATCTCATGACCTTCGTATCGAGTCTAACTAAGTTAATAGGTGAGGATGAGGTATGTGTTTGAGTTTGCTGCAACCTAAGCATATATGGTGGCTAACTTACGTTGAACAAGAAATAAAGATATGGTGGTCTACGCATGACGGTCCTAAACTAATATAATCACTAAGTGATTCTGAACACCTACTTACGTCAGTCATAACCCCACCGTATTCTCGATTAGAGAAGGAACTCTGAAGGAAACAATCACGGTTATGCACGCAGTTGGCCGGTTTTAATTAAGTTACATCAAGTTATCTAGAATCGGATGTTAACAAAATATCCATGTTTGCCACATAACCACGGGCATGGCTTTCCGAAAGATTTAACACTGTAGGGGTGCTCCAACTAATCCATCACAGATTACCACATGTCACATAGTAATCCTCAACCACGAAACTTGCGATCTCGTAGGATTCCTTAGAGGAAAACCTCAACTCTGAGAATACCCAAAGTCTCACCAGAATCCCAATGCACAAGATATATCGCTAAGGTAAGACAATTCTAGCAAGACCTCCCGACGTGTGGACGAACCCAATAGAAGCCGCGTATCTCGTTCTCAAGACATGACGGATAAGTTAGTGTACAAGGCCTGCTAGAGATCTTCCAAGTTGCCCTGGGTTGGCCCCGCACAATGCTCTAGTTTGGACCAACGCTCATGGGGAGCACTCGGAGGGGCGGGGGGGGGGGGGTGATTTAGTTCCTCGAGGTAGCTATTCCCTATGCTGTTTATTAACTTGTTAGAAAATTTAACATCAAAGTTGGGTCTTGCCATACAAGCCTTAACACTAAACGATTTACCAAGGGGGTCCCCAAAACAACCCTGAACGTGTTAGGAGCGCTCAGTTATGTAATAAAACGCCGGTAGCCGAAACTAAGGCGACAAGAACGGAAAAAATCACCCGGCAAAAAAAGGCCAGACCTCTAGCTCTTTACCAAGTATATAGGTGCATTAATTAAATAGCATTTAAATAAGATGATATCAAATTGCCCATGTTATCACATGGATCAGCTTGCACCTGCAACTAGCAACGGTAATAAGAATGGTTGAGCAAGCCTACTTAGCCAAACAATATCTGCTAGGAGGGGAGGTGTTTCAAGTTTCATGGCAATGTTTGATGGCCTATATATCATCTTGTAGGCAACAGATAAATAACGATGGAAACGAATCAACTATCATAAAAAAGCTAGAAACGGTGTCAAGGTCAAGATCATCTTGCGTGTGAAATTTTCAGTGGAACTGCTCGTGATCTTCCTAAATGAACTCACCGGACTCCTCGAACTCGTTTCCCGTACCCGATGCTACCCAAAGAAATAATATCAAATAAACACCAGCAAATGATAAGGCAACAATCAATATGATGCATGTATGCACAACCTTCAAAATATGTATAGAACAATCCTACTGAAATGACAAAGTGCCACCTCATCACAAAATGGCACTTTTGCAGAATTGCTTAAATCTGGAATCCAGTGCCACCATTGGATTCCTGGGGTTTTTCTACCCCAAATAATATCATAGTACTATACTTGCATGCAGAAAAACACCACAAATAGAGAAGAAAAACTACACAAGATCATAACTACTCATGTGAAGAATAGGGGTTGTTCTTTCACCTACCAGATTTGGTATAAACCAGATTAGGCAATCCCCATTTCTGGACTATTCAAAAATGGAATTATCACATCAAACAGAAATAAAACAAAATACTACAAACCTAATTTGTCAGGAGGGCCCACTGGTCATAGGCACCAGGGGCCCGAGTGCATGATACGTGGGCCCTATGGCCCATTGTGAGTGGCACCTACACATAGTATAAATAGACAGGCATAAAAGGGGTCTGGTGGGGGATCAAACCCACCAACTCTGCCTCACACACACACTACCCCAACCACTAGGCTGAGCCGGCTTAGCTGCACTAACAGGGGGGAATGCTCTAATACGTAGCTACACTACTAACCACATAAAACACAAATAAATAAAGGGGGAGAGCCGGGGCTCGAACCCATGACCACGGGCACATGGTACAACTCTATTGCCACTGCGCCAGCGATTGTGTTGTTGCACTAACAGAGCAGCAGGCAGAATGAACCTGCCATGTTATCTAAACTACCAGGCGAAAATACTGATACGTCTTCAACGTATCTATAATTTTTGATGGTTCCATGCTATTATGTTATCAACTTTGGATGTTTTATATGCATGAATATGCTATTTTATATCATTTTTGTGACTAACCTATTAACTCAGTGCCAAGTCCCAGTTTCTATTTTTTCTGTCTTTTTGACCTTTTTCAGAAAAGAATATTGAACGGAGTCCAAACGGAATAAAACCCGCAGGATGATTTTTTCCATAACAGAAGATACGCAGGGGACTTGAGAACCAAGGCAGAAGATCTCGAGGGAGGTCACAAGCCCCCTAGGCGCGCCCTGGGGGGGAGGCCACGCCTGGCAGGCTAGTGGGCCCCACGTGGCTCCTTTGCCCTACCTCTTTTGCCTATAAATTCTCTAAAATCCCGAAACCAAAGAAGAGAGCCATGACAATACTTTTCCGCCGCCGCGAGCTTCTGTCTCCGCAAGATCCCATCTGGGGACTGTTCTGGTGCCCTGCCGGAGGGGGATTCGGACACGGAGGGCTTGTTCATCAACACCATTGCCTCCCCGATGATGCATGATTAGTTCACCACAGACCTTCGGGTCCATAGCTAGTAGCTAGATGATTTCTTCTTTCCCTTGGATCTTCAATACAAAGTTCTCCATGATCTTCATGGAGATCTATCAGATGTAACCTTCTTTTGCGGTGTGTTTGTCGAGATCCGATGAATTGTGGATTTATGATCAGATTATCTATGAATATTATTTGAGTCTCCTCTGATCTCTTATATGCATGATTTCGTATCCTTGTAATTCTCTTCGAGTTATGGGTTTTGTTTGGCCAACTTGATCTATAATTCTTGCAATGGGAGACATCCTTGGTTTTGGGTTCATACCGTGCGGTGTCCTCACGCAATGACAGAAGGGGTAGAGAGGCACGCATCATGTTGTTGCCATCAAGGGTAAAAAGATGGGGTTTATATCATATTGCATGAATTTATCCCTCTACATCAGGTCATCTTGCTTAAGGCATTACTCCATTTGTTATGAACTTAATACACTAGATGCATGCTGGATAGCGGTCGATGTGTGGAGTAATAGTAGTAGATGCAGAAAGTATCGGGCTACTTGTCTCGGACGTGATGCCTATATGTATGATCATTGCATTAGATATCGTCATGACTTTGCGCGATTCTATCAATTGCTCGACAGTAATTCGTTCACCCACCGTAATACTTGCTATCATGAGAGAAGCCTCTAGTGAACACTATGGCCCCCGGGTTTACTTCACATCATATATTCAGATCTACAAAAATACCAAAAATACTTTTTTGCACTTTTCACCTTCAGATCTCACCTTGCAAATAATCGTGAAGGGATTGACAAAACCCTTTATCGCGTTGGGTGCAAGTTTGTTTGTTTTTCGTAGATTCATTGATGCCTCATCTTGATACTCCTACTCGATTGATACCTTGGTTCTCAAACTGAGGGAAATACTTATCGTTACTTTGCTGCATCACCCTTTCCTCTTCAAGGGAAAAACCAACGCAAGCTCAAGAGGTAGAAAATACCAAAACCAAAAAGGGTCGCTCGACCTTGAACCCACGACCTCAGGGTCGCATGCGCAACGCTCGAACCAGTCGAGCTATGGAGGCGGATCTGCACGACATGGGGATCCACTCCCGATGACAAAACAACATGGCGTTCTCCACGTTAGAGCAGAGAAACACCGGCGTCGTTCTGCCGGTGCACACACATCACGCGCATCACAGGGAAAACACAGCAGGGAGGGGAGGCTGCACGCTCAAGCACTGATGTTGCTCCTAGGCTCTGTTGCAGCTGCTACTACGATCTGCTGCTGCTGGTGCTGGAGGGCCATGCAGTAGAGCAACGTAACGGTGACGCGGGCTATAGCTGGGATACGGACAATGAGGGGGAACGAAGATGCCCTTGCTCACCTAGGGGTCAAAGAAAGAAGATCCGGCGTTGGAGAGGAGGTGCGGTCGTGGATCCGCTGCAGGAAGGCTCGCCGGGGGTGAGGAAGGAGCCGCTCGTCGTGGATGTCAAGGAAGAAGCTCCTGTTGGAATTATGCCCTAGAGGCAATAATAAATATAGTTATTATTATAATTCCTGTATCAAGATAATTGTTTATTATCCATTCTATAATTGTATTGAATGAAGACTTATATACATGTGTGGATACATAGACAAAACACTGTCCCTAGCAAGCCTCTAGTTGGCTAGCCAGTTGATCAAAGATAGTCAGGTCTTCTGATTATGAAAGAGGTGTTGTTGCTTGATAACTGGATCACGTCATTAAGAGAATCACGTGCTAGACTAGACCCAAACTAATAGACCTAGCATGTTGATCGTGTCATTTTGTTGCTACTGTTTTCTGCGTGTCAAGTATTTGTTCCTATGACCATGAGATCATATTACTCACTGACACCGGAGGAATACTTTGTGTGTATCAAACGTCGCAACGTAACTGGGTGACTATAAAGATGCTCTACAGGTATCTCCGAAGGTGTTCGTTGAGTCAGTATGGATCTAGACTGGGATTTGTCACTCCGTGTGATGGAGAGGTATCTCGGGGCCCACTCGGTAATACAACATCACACACAAGTCTTGCAAGCAATGTGACTTAGTGTAAGTTACGGGATCTTGTATTACGGAACGAGCAAAGAGACTTGCCGGTAAACGAGATTGAAATAGGTATGCGGATACTGACGATCGAATCTCGGGCAAGTAACATACCGAAGGACAAAGGGAATGACATACGGGATTATATGAATCCCTGGCACAAAGGTTCAAACGATAAGATCTTCGTAGAATATGTGGGATCCAATATGGGCATCCAGGTCCCGCTATTGGATATTGATCGAGGAGTCACTCGGGTCATGTCTACATAGTTCTCGAACCCGCAGGGTGTGCACACTTAAGGTTCGACGTTGTTTTATGCGTATTTGAGTTATATGGTTGGTTACCGAATGTTGTTCGGAGTCCCGGATGAGATCACGGACGTCACGAGGGTTTCCGGAATTGTCCGGGAACGAAGATTGATATATAGGATGAGCTCATTTGATTACCGGAAGGTTTTCGGAGTTACCGGGAATGTACCGGGAATGACGAATGGGTTCCGGGTGTTCACCGGGGGGGGGGGGCAACCCACCCCGGGGAAGCCCATAGGCCTTGGGGTGGTGCACCAGCCCTTAGTGGGCTGGTGGGACAGCCCACGAAGGCCCTATGCGCCATAGGAAGAAAATCAAAGAAAAAATAGAGGAGGTGGGAAAAGGGGGAAGGACTCCTCCTTCCAAACCTAGTTGGACTCGGTTTGGAAGGGGAGGGTTGCCCCCCTTGTCTCGGCCGACCCCCTTGAGGGTCCTTGGACCCCAAGGCAAGGCTCCCCCTCTTTCCCCTATATATACGGAGGTTTTAGGGCTGATTTGAGTCAACTTTGCCACGGCAGCCCGACCTCATATCTCCACGGTTTTATCTCTCGATCGCGTTTCTACGGAGCTCGGGCGGAGCCCTGCTGAGATAAGATCATCACCAACCTTCGGAGCGCCGTCACGCTGCCGGAGAACTCATCTACCTCTCCGTCTCTCTTGCAGGATCAAGAAGGCCGAGATCATCGTCGAGCTGTACGTGTGCTGAATGCGGAGGTGCCATCCGTTCGGCACTAGATCGTGGGACTGATCGCGGGACGGTTCGCGGGACGGATCGAGGGACGTGAGGACGTTCCACTACATCAACCGCGTTTCTTAACGCTTCTGCTGTGTGGTCTACAAGGGTACGTAGATCGAATATCCCCTCTCGTAGATGGACATCACCATGATAGGTCTTCGTGCGCGTACGAAATTTTTTGTTTCCCATGCGACGTTCCCCAACAGTGGCATCATCATCTAGGTTCATGCGTAGATGTCTTCTCGAGTAGAACACAAAAGTTTTTGTGGGTGGTGATGTGCGTTTTGCTGCCCTCCTTAGTCTTTTCTTGATTCCGCGGTATTGTTGGATTGAAGCGGCTTGGACCGACATTACTCGTACGCTTACGAGAGACTAGTTTCATCGGTACGAGTAACCCCGTTGCTCAAAGATGACTGGCAAGTGTCAGTTTCTCCAAGTTTAGTTGAATCGGATTTGACCGAGGAGGTCCTTCTATAAGGTTAAATAGCAATTCATATATCTCCGTTGTGGTGTTTGCGTAAGTAAGATGCGATCCTACTAGATACCCATGGTCACCACGTAAAACATGCAACAACAAAATTAGAGGACGACTAACTTGTTTTTGCAGGGTATGCTTGTGATGTGATATGGCCAATGATGTGATGTGATATATTGGATGTATGAGATAATCATGTTGTAATAGATAATATCGACTTGCACGTCGATGGTACGACAACCGGCAGGAGCCATAGGGTTGTCTTTAAACTAACGTTTGTGCTTGCAGATGCGTTTACTATTTTGCTAGGATGTAGCTTTAGTAGCAATAGCATGAGTAGCACGACAACACCGATGGCGACACGTTGATGGAGATCATGGTGTGGTGCCGGTGACAAGAAGACCGTGCCGGTGCTTTGGTGATGGAGATCAAGGAGCACGTGATGATGGCCATATCATGTCACTTATGAATTGCATGTGATGTTAATCCTTTTATGCACCTTATTTTTCTTAGAATGACGGTAGAATTATAAGGTGATCTCTCACTAAAATTTCAAGACGAAATTGTGTTCTTCCCGACTGTGCACCGTTGCTACAGTTCGTCGTTTCGAGACACCACGTGATGATCGGGTGTGATAGACTCAACGTTCACATACAACGGGTGCAAAACAGTTGCACACGCGGAACACTCGGGTTAAGCCTGACGAGCCTAGCATGTGCAGACATGGCCTCGGAACACATGAGACAGAAAGGTCGATCATGAATCATATAGATGATATGATTAGCATAGGGATGCTTACCACTGAAACTATACTCAACTCACGTGATGATCGGACTTGAGCTAGTGTAAGTGGATCATGAACCACTCAAATGACTAGAGAGATGTACTTTTTGAGTGGGAGTTTAGCGAGTAATTTGATTAAGTTAAACTCTAATTATCTTGAACATAGTCTAAGTCCACTTTGAATATATTTGTGTTGTAGATCATGGCTCACGCGACAGTCACCCTGAATTTTAATACGTTCCTGGAGAAAGCTAAGTTGAAAGATGATGGAAGCAACTTTGTAGATTGGGCTCGTAATCTTAAGCTAATCTTACAAGATGGGAAGAAGGATTATGTCCTTAATGCCGTGCTAGGAGATGAACCACCCGCTACGGCTGACCAGGATGTTAAGAATGCTTGGTTAACACGTAAGGAGGACTACTCAGTAGTTCAATGTGCAATCTTGTATGGCTTAGAACCGGGACTTCAACGTCGCTTTGAGCGTCATGGAGCATTTGAGATGTTCCAGGAGTTGAAGTTCATATTTCAGAAGAACGCCCGGATCGAGAGGTATGAGACCTCCGATAAATTCTATGCTTGCAAGATGGAGGAAAACTCGTGTGTCAGTGAACATGTGCTCAAAATGTCTGGGTACTCAAACCGTCTAGCTGAGCTGGGGATTGAACTCCCGCAAGAGGCTATCACTGACAGAATCCTTCAATCACTGCCGCCAAGCTATAAAGGCTTTGTGTTGAACTACAACATGAAAGGGATGAACAAGTCACCCGGCGAGTTGTTTGCGATGGTGAAAGTCGCAGAGTCTGAACTTCGTAAAGAGCATCAAGTGTTGATGGTGAATAAGACAACTAGTTTCAAGAGAAACGGCAAAGGCAAGAAGGGTAATTCAAAGGAGAGTGGCAAGCCTGTTGCCAATCCGACGAAGAAACCCAAAGCTGGACCTAAGCCTGAAACAGAGTGTTACTATTGCGAGGGTATGGGTCACTGGAAGCGCAACTGCCCCAAGTATCTGGCTGATAAGAAGGCGGCCAAAGAAAAATCAGGTATATTTGATATACATGTTATTGATGTGTACTTAACCGGCTCTGATAGTAGTGCGTGGGTATTCGATACCGGTTCTGTTGCTCATATTTGCAACTCGAAACAGGAACTGCGGAATAGACGAAGGCTGGCGAAAGATGAAGTGACGATGCGCGTAGGAAATGGTTCCAAGGTTGATTCAATCGCCGTCGGCATAGTTTCACTTCAGTTACCATCAGGATTAGTTATGAACTTGAATCATTGTTATTTAGTGCCTGCGTTGAGCATGAACATTATATCTGGATCTTGTTTATTGCGAGACGGTTACTCTTTTAAGTCAGAGAATAATGGTTGTTCCATTTCTATGAGTAACATCTTTTATGGTCATGCACCCAATGTGATAGGATTGTTCATATTGAATCTTGATAGTGATACACACATACATAACATTGAGACCAAAAGAGTTAGAGTTAACAATGATAGCACCATATTTTTATGGCACTGTCGCTTAGGTCATATTGGTGTAAAGCGCATGAAGAAACTCCATGCCGATGGACTTTTGGACTCACTTGACTTTGATTCACTTGACACGTGCGAACCATGCCTCATGGGCAAGATGACTAAAACTCCGTTCTCCGGAACAATGGAGCGTTCAAGTGACTTGTTGGAAATCATACATACCGATGTGTGCGGTCCAATGAGCGTGGAGGCACGCGGTGGATATCGTTATTT
This sequence comes from Hordeum vulgare subsp. vulgare, assembly GCF_904849725.1. Taxonomy (NCBI): domain Eukaryota; kingdom Viridiplantae; phylum Streptophyta; class Magnoliopsida; order Poales; family Poaceae; genus Hordeum; species Hordeum vulgare. The sequence goes on along the minus strand of NC_058520.1, from coordinate 212,993,669 downwards.
TCTCACCTTCACTGACGATTTGAGTAGATACGGTTATGTCTACTAAATGAAGCACAAGTCTGAAACATTTGAAAAGTTCAAGCAATTTCAGAGTGAAGTTGAAAATCATCGTACCAAGAAGGTCAAGTTCCTACGGTCTGATCATGGGGGTGAATATCTGAGTTTCCAGTTTGGTGCTCACTTAAGACAATGTGGAATTGTTTCACATTTGACACCCCCTGGAACACCACAGCGTAATGGTGTGTCCGAACGTCGTAATCGTACTTTATTAGAGATGGTGCGATCTATGATGTCTCTTACCGATTTGCCGTTATCGTTTTGGGGTTATGCATTAGAAACAACTGCATTCACTTTAAATAGGGCACCATCAAAATCCGTTGAGACGACACCATACGAACTGTGGTATGGCAAAAGGCCAAAGTTGTCGTTTCTTAAAGTTTGGGGATGTGATGCTTATGTCAAAAAGCTTCAGCCTGAAAAGCTGGAACCCAAAGCGGAAAAGTGCATCTTCATAAGTTACCCAAAAGAGACAGTTGGGTATACCTTCTATCTCAAATTCGAGGGCAAAGTGTCTGTTGCTAAAAACGGAGATTTTCTCGAGAAGGAGTTTCTCTCGAGAGAATTGAGTGGGAGGAAGATAGAACTTGATGAGGTTGTCGAACCTCCCATCCCTCTAGATGGTGGCGCAGGGCAAGGGGAAACTTTTGCCATTGCGACGCCGGTTGAGGAGGAAGTTAATGATGATGATCATGAAACTCCGGTTCAAGTTCCTGTCGAACCACGTAGGTCGACGAGACCACGTGCTGCTCCAGAGTGGTACGGTAATCCCGTCATGTCAATCATGTTGTTAGACAACAATGAACTTGTAAATTACGAAGAAGCAATGGTGGGCCCAGATTCCAACAAATGGCTAGAGGCCATGAAGTCCGAGATAGGATCCATGTATGAGAACAAAGTATGGACTTTGGAAGTACTACCTGAGGGCCGCAAGGCTATTCAGAACAAATGGATCTTTAAGATGAAGACAGACGCTGACGGCAATGTGACCGTTCATAAAGCTCGACTTGTGGCAAAGGGTTTTTCACAAGTTCAAGGAGTTGACTACGATGAGACATTCTCACCCGTAGCGATGCTTAAGTCCGTCAGAATCATGTTAGCAATAGCTGCGTTTTTCGATTATGAAATCTGGCAGATGGATGTCAAAACGACGTTCCTTAACGGTTTCCTTAAGGAAGAGTTGTATATGATGCAACCCGAAGGTTTTGTCGATCCTAAGAATGCTAACAAGGTGTGCAAGCTCCAGCGATCCATTTATGGGCTGGTGCAAGTATCTCGGAGTTGGAACAAACGCTTTGATGAGGTGATCAAAGCATTTGGGTTTATACAAGTGGTTGGAGAATCTTGTATTTACAAGAAAGTGAGTGGAGCTCTGTGGCGTTTCTAATATTATATGTGGATAACATATTGCTGATTGGAAACACGTAGAGTTTTTGGAGAGCATAAAGGATTACTTGAATAAAAGTTTCTCTATGAAGGACCTAGGAGAAGCTGCTTACATTCTAGGCATTAAGATCTACAGGGATAGATCGAAACACCTGATAGGACTTTCACAAAGCACATACCTTGATAAAGTTTTGAAGAGGTTCAAAATGGAACAGTCCAAGAAAGGGTTCTTGCCAGTTTTACGAGGAACGAGATTGAGTAAGACTCAGTGCCCAGCAACTGATGAGGATAGAGAGCATATGAGCACCGTCCCCTATGCTTCAGCCATAGGTTCTATCATGTATGCAATGCTGTGCACTAGACCGGACGTTATCTTGGCCATAAGTATGGCAGGCAGGTTCCAGAGTAATCCTGGAGTGGATCACTGGACGGCGGTCAAGAATATCCTGAAGTACCTGAAAAGGACTAAGGAGATGTTTCTCGTGTATGGAGGTGACGAAGAGCTCGCTGTAAAGGGATACGTCGATGCAAGCTTTGACACAGATCCGGACGACTCTAAGTCGCAGACCGGATACATATTTATTCTTAATGGGGGTGCGGTAAGCTGGTGCAGTTCCAAGCAAAGCGTCGTAGCAGATTCTACATGTGAAGCGGAGTACATGGCTGCCTCGGAGGCGGCTGTTGGGGAACGTCGCATGGGAAACAAAATTTTTCCTACGCGCACGAAGACCTATCATGGTGATGTCCATCTACGAGAGGGGATGAGTGATCTACGTACCCTTGTAGACCGTACAGCAGAAGCGTTAGTGAACACGGTTGATGTAGTGGAACGTCCTCACGTCCCTCGATCCGCCCCGCGAACAATCCCGCGATCAGTCCCACGATCTAGTACCGAACGGACGACACCTCCGCGTTCAGCACACGTACAGATCGACGGTGATCTCGGCCTTCTTGATCCAGAAAGAGAGACAGAGAGGTAGAAGAGTTCTCCAGCAGCATGACCTTGGCCTTGGCAGCGTGACGGCGCTCCGGAGGTTGGTGATGACCTTGGCTCAGCAGGGCTCCGCCCGAGCTCCGCAGAAACGCGATCTAGAGCAAAAACCGTGTATGTGGTCGGGCTGCCGTGGAAAAGTCGTCTCAAATCAGCCCTAAAACCTCCGTATATATAGGTGGGAGAGAGGGGACCTTGCCTTGGGGCTCAAGGAGCCCCAAGGGGGTCGGCCGAGCCAAGGGGAGAAGGTCTCCCCCCCAAAACCGAGTTGGACTTGGTTTGGTGGGTGGGAGTCCTTCCTTCCCTTCCCACCTCCTCTTTTTTTTTCTTTCTCTTTGATTTTTCTTCCAATGCGCATAGGGCCCTTTTGGGCTGTCCCACCAGACCACTAAGGGCTGGTGCGCCACCCTCAAGGCCTATGGGCTTCCTCGGGGTGGGTTGCCCCCCCGGTGAACTACCGGAACCCATTCGTCATTCCCGGTAACTCCGAAAACCTTCCGGTAATCAAATGAGGTCATCCTATATATCAATCTTCGTTTCCGGACCATTTCGCAAACCCTCGTGACGTCCGTGATCTCATCCGGGACTCCGAACAACATTCGGTAACCAACCATATAACTCAAATACGAATAAAACAACGTCGAACCTTAAGTGTGCAGACCCTGCGGGTTCGAGCACTATGTAGACATGACCCGAGAGACTCCTCGGTCAATATCCAATAGCGGGACCTGGATGCCCATATTGGATCCGACATATTCTATGAAGATCTTATCGTTTGAACCTCAGTGCCAAGGATTCATATAATCCCGTATGTCATTCCCTTTGTCCTTCGGTATGTTACTTGCCCGAGATTCGATCGTTAGTATCCGCATACCTATTTCAATCTCGTTTACCGGCAAGTCTCTTTACTCGTTCCGTAATACAAGATCCCGCAACTTACACTAAGTCACATTGCTTGCAAGGCTTGTGTGTGATGTTGTATTACCGAGTGGGCCCCGAGATACCTCTCCGTCACACGGAGTGACAAATCCCAGTCTTGATCCATACTAACTCAACTAACACCTTCGGAGATACCTGTAGAGCATCTTTATAGTCACCCAGTTACGTTGCGACGTTTTATACACACAAAGTATTCCTCCGGTGTCAGTGAGTTATATGATCTTATGGTCATAGGAACAAATACTTGACACGCAGAAAACAGTAGCAACAAAATGACACGATCAACATGCTACGTCTATTAGTTTGGGTCTAGTCCATCACGTGATTCTCCTAATGACGTGATCCAGTTATCAAGCAACAACACCTTTTTCATAATCAGAAGACACTGACTATCTTTGATCAACTGGCTAGCCAACTAGAGGCTTGCTAGGGACAGTGTTTTGTCTATGTATCCACACATGTAAATGAGTCTTCATTCAATACAATTATAGCATGGATAATAAACGATTATCTTGATACATGAATTATAATAATAACCATATTTATTATTGCCTCTAGGGCATAATTCCAACAGTCTCCCACTTGAACTAGAGTCAATAATCTAGCCCTCACATCATCATGCGAATTACATTGTAATAAATCTAACACCCATACAGTTCTGGTGTTGATCATGCTTTGGCCGTGGAAGAGGTTTAGTCAGCGGGTCTGCTACATTCAGATCCGTTTGCACTTTGCATATATTTACGTCCTCTCCTTCGACGTAGTCGCGGATGAGGTTGAAGTGTCGTTTGATGTGTCTGGACTTCTTGTGAAACTGTGGTTCCTTTGCTAAGGCAATGGCACCCGTGTTGTCACAGAACAAGGTTATTGGATTCAGTGCACTTGGCACCACTCCAAGATCCGTCATGAACTGCTTCATCCAGACACCGTCCTTAGCCGCCTCCGAGGCAGCCATGTACTCCGCTTCACATGTAGAATCTGCTACGACGCTTTGCTTGGAACTGCACCAGGTTACCGCACCCCCATTAAGAATAAATACATATCCGATTTGCGACTTAGAGTCGTCCGGATCTGTGTCAAAGCTTGCATCGACGTAACCTTTTACGACGAGCTCTTCGTCACCTCCATACACGTGAAACATCTCCTTAGTCCTTTTCAGGTACTTCAGGATATTTTTGACCGTTGTCCAGTGATCCACTCCTGGATTACTCTGGAACCTGCCTGCCATACTTATGGCCAGGCTAATGTCCGGTCTAGTGCACAACATTGCATACATGATAGAGCCTATGGCTGAAGCATAGGGGACGGAGCGCATATGCTCTCTATCCTCATCAGTTGCTGGGCACTGAGTCTTACTCAATCCTGTACCTTGTAAAACTGGCAAGAACCCCTTCTTGGACTGTTCCATTTTGAACCTCTTCAAAACTTTGTCAAGGTATGTGCTTTGTGAAAGTCCTATCAGGCGTTTTGATCTATCCCTATAGATCTTAATGCCTAGAATGTAAGCAGCTTCTCCTAGGTCCTTCATAGAGAAACTTTTATTCAAGTAACCCTTTATGCTCTCCAAAAACTCCACGTTGTTTCCAATCAGCAATATGTCATCCACATATAATATTAGAAACGCCACAGAGCTCCCACTCACTTTCTTGTAAATACAAGATTCTCCAACCACTTGTATAAACCCAAATGCTTTGATCACCTCATCAAAGCGTTTGTTCCAAGTCCGAGATGCTTGCACCAGTCCATAAATGGATCGCTGGAGCTTGCACACCTTGTTAGCATTCTTAGGATCGACAAAACCTTCAGGTTGCATCATATACAATTCTTCCTTAAGGAAACCGTTAAGGAACGCCGTTTTGACATCCATCTGCCAGATTTCATAATCGAAAAATGCAGCTATTGCTAACATGATTCTGATGGACTTAAGCATCGCTACGGGTGAGAATGTCTCATCGGAGTCAACTCCCTGAACTTGTGAAAAACCCGTTGGCACAAGTCGAGCTTTATAAACGGTCACATTGCCGTCAGCGTCGGTCTTCCTCTTAAAGATCCATTTGTCCTGAATAGCCTTGCGGCCCTCAGGCAGTACCTCCAAAGTCCACACTTTGTTCTCATAGGTCCCACTAAGGGCTGGTGCGCCACCCTCAAGGCCTATGGGCTTCCCCGGGGTGGGTTGCCCCCCCGGTGAACTCCCGGAACCCATTCGTCATTCCCGGTACATTCCCGGTAACTCCGAAAACCTTCCGGTAAGCAAATGAGGTCATCCTATATATCAATCTTCGTTTCCGGACCATTCCGGAAACCCTCGTGATGTCCGTGATCTCATCCGGGACTCCAAACAACATTCGGTAACCAACCATATAACTCAAATACGCATAAAACAACGTCGAACCTTAAGTGTGCAGACCCTGCGGGTTCGAGAACTATGTAGACATGACCCGAGAGACTCCTCGGTCAATATCCAATAGCGGGACCTGGATGCCCATATTGGATCCTACATATTCTACGAAGATCTTATCGTGTGAACATCAGTGCCAAGGATTCATATAATCCCGTATGTCATTCCCTTTGTCCTTCGGTATGTTACTTGCCCGAGATTCGATCGTTAGTATCCGCATACCTATTTCAATCTCGTTTACCGGCAAGTCTATTTACTCGTTCTGTAATACAAGATCCCGCAACTTACACTAAGTCACATTGCTTGCAAGGCTTGTGTGTGATGTTGTATTACCGAGTGGGCCCGGAGATACCTCTCCGTCACACGGAGTGACAAATCCCAGTCTTGATCCATACTAACTCAACTAACACCTTCGGAGATACCTATAGAGCATCTTTATAGTCACCCAGTTACGTTGCAATGTTTGATACACACAAAGTATTCCTCTGGTGTCAGTGAGTTATATGATCTTATGGTCATAGGAACAAATACTTGACACTCAGAAAACAGTAGCAACAAAATGACACGATCAACATGCTACGTCTATTAGTTTGGGTCTAGTCCATCACGTGATTCTCCTAATGACGTGATCCAGTTATCAAGCAACAACACCTTGTTCATAATTAGAAGACACTGACTATCTTTGATCAACTGGCTAGCTAACTAGAGGCTTGCTAGGGACAGTGTTTTGTCTATGTATCCACACATGTAAATGAGTCTTCATTCAATACAATTATAGCATGGATAATAAACGATTATCTTGATACAGGAATTATAATAATAACCATATTTATTATTGCCTCTAGGGCATAATTCCAACAGCGGCTAAGGAGGGTGTCTGGATGAAGCAGTTCATGACGGATCTTGGAGTAGTGCCAAGCGCACTGAATCCAATAACCTTGCTCTGTGACAACACGGGTGCCATTGCCCTAGCAAAGGAACCACAGTTTCACAAGAAGTCCAGACACATCAAATGACGCTTCAACCTCATCTGCGACTACGTCGAAGGGGAGGACGTAAATATATGCAAAGTGCACACGGATCTGAATGTAGCAGACCCGCTGACTAAACCTCTTCCACGGGCAAAGCATGATCAACACCAGAACTGTATGGGTGTTAGATTTATTACAATGTAATTCACATGATGATGTGAGGGCTAGATTATTGACTCTAGTGCAAGTGGGAGACTGTTGGAATTATGCCCTAGAGGCAATAATAAATATAGTTATTATTATAATTCCTGTATATAGATAATCGTTTATTATCCATGCTATAATTGTATTGAATGAAGACTTATATACATGTGTGGATACATAGACAAAACATTGTCCCTAGCAAGCCTCTAGTTGGCTAGCCAGTTGATCAAAGATAGTCAGGGTCTTCTGATTATGAACAAGGTGTTGTTGCTTGATAACTGGATCACGTCATTAGGAGAATCACGTGATGGACTAGACCCAAACTAATGGACGTAGCATGTTGATCGTGTCACTTTGTTGCTACTGTTTTCTGCGTGTCAAGTATTTGTTCCTATGACCATGAGATCATATAACTCACTGACACCGGAGGAATACTTTGTGTGTATCAAACGTCGCAACGTAACTGGGTGACTATAAAGATGCTCTACAGATATCTCCGAAGGTGTTCGTTGAGTTAGTATGGATCTAGACTGGGATTTGTCACTCCGTGTGACGGAGAGGTATCTCGGGGCCCACTCGGTAATACAACATCACCCACAAGTCTTGCAAGCAATGTGACTTAGTGTAAGTTACGGGATCTTGTATTACGGAATGAGTAAAGAGACTTGCCGGTAAACGAGATTGAAATAGGTATGCGGATACTGACGACCGAATCTCGGGCAAGTAACATACCGAAGGACAATGGGAATGACATACGGGATTAAATGAATCCCTGGCACTGAGGTTCAAACGATAAGATCTTCGTAGAATATGTGGGATCCAATATGGGCATCCAGGTCCCGCTATTGGATATTGACCGAGGAGTCACTCGGGTCATGTCTACATAGTTCTCGAACCCGCAGGGTCTGCACACTTAAGGTTCGACGTTGTTTTATGCGTATTTGAGTTATATGGTTGGTTACCGAATGTTGTTCAGAGTCCTGGATGAGATCATGGACGTCACGAGGGTTTCCGGAATGGTCCGAAAACGAAGATTGATATATAGGATGACCTCATTTGATTACCGGAAGGTTTTCGGAGTTACCGGGAATGTACCGGGAATGACGAATGGGTTCCGGGTGTTCACCGGGGGGGGGGGCAACCTACCCCGGGGAAGCCCATAGGCCTTGGGGGTGGCGCACCAGCCCTTAGTGGGCTGGTGGGACAGCCCAAGAAGGCCCTATGCGCCATAGGAAGAAAATCAAAGAGAAAAAAAAGAGGAGGTGGGAAAAGGGGGAAGGATTCCTCCTTCCAAACCTAGTTGGACTCGGTTTGGAAGGGGAGGGTTGCCCCCCTTGGCTCGGCCGACCCCCTTGAGGGTCCTTGCACCCCAAGGCAAGGCTCCCCCTCTTCTCCCTATATATACGGAGGTTTTAGGGCTGATTTGAGACAACTTTGCCACGGCAGCCCGACCACATATCTCAACGGTTTTACCTCTAGATCGTGTTTCTGCGGAGCTCGGGTGGAGCCCTGCTGAGATAAGATCATCACCAGCCTCTGGAGCGTCGTCACACTGCCGGAGAACTCATCTACCTCTCCGTCTCTCTTGCTGGATCAAGAAGGCCAAGATCATCGTCGAGCTGTACGTGTGCTGAACGCGGAGGTGCCGTCCATTCGGCACTAGATCGTGGGACTGATCGCGGGACGGTTCGCGGGACGAGTGGAGGGACGTGAGGACGTTCCACTACATCAACCGCGTTTCTTAACGCTTCTGCTGTGCGGTCTACAAGGGTACATAGATCGAATATCCCTCTCGTAGATGGACATCACCATGATAGGTCTTCGTGCGCGTAGGAAAATTTTTGTTTCCCATGCGACGTTCCCCAACAACTCCTTGGCACCGATCTCCTCAAAAATGGAACACCCGACATGTCCTCTTGCTCCTGGCAGGGTCAGGGAGGAGGGAGATGCGGCGTGATGATGAGTTGATGGATATACTTCTCGCCCCTCATTGGTTACCCCAAGTGGAAGGTGGAGATGAAGTCAGCAGCAGATTTCCCTTACACGGAGACTGTAAGGTTTATCGAACCAAGAGGACTCCTAGGCTCAACAAGTAGGCGTCTTCCAACCCGGCGCTAGCAGAAGACGTGGACCTGCACACACAACAAATAACTTTGCTCCCAACGAGTATAGAGAGGTTGTCAATCTCGCCGGCCTTGTAGTTTGCAAAGGATCAAAACGCAAGCGGGAAGGTAATAGTGATTGCAATGGAAAAGTAAATGAAAGCGGTAAATGATGGAGGTGTAAACAATGATGGTGATATGGACCGGAGTCACATGATGTTCACTAGTGACGCCTCTCTCTCAAAAGACAATAAACAACTATGCTTGGGTAAACAAATGACACTTGGGAAATTGATAGAATTATGATCGCATCGCAATGCTAATTATGCTACTTGATAGTTAGAGGTTCAATAGTAATGGGCAGTACGCCAAGACAAGTAGATCGTTTATTCATCAGCATCAACTTACTAATCATACACCTTGAGATATCTATCAAGAACATCTCTCCGGTATTAAGTTGTCAGCCCCACCCAAAGTGTAAAGTCAAAGCAACGGACAAGTGCATTAACGAACTATGCGTAAGGTAAACAATCCTTGCAACCGTGGTCACAAACACCGTTGTTTTCTCCTTGGTGGCAATAAGCACATACCATAGTCTCATGTTTCTGTCACTCAAGCTAGACATCGAGGGGCATGAACCCACAATCATGCATAACGCTCCCTCTTGGAGTTACAATCTACTACTTGGCCAAAGCAACAAATAGCAACGGAGAACATGCATGAATCACTAAGGAACATAATATAAAAGGATAATCAAATATATAACTCATAACAATCTGAACATAATCTCATAATCCAACGGATCCCAACAAACCGAGCACATCAATAGCAAGAGAATTACATAGGTGCCTTGATCATGTAGGGCAGCTCACAAGGACTAACCATTGAAGCACAAGATTGGAGAGAAGACATCACATAGCTACTGGTCATGGACTCATGGTCCAAGGTGGAATACTCACAACACGTCCGGGAAGCGTCCATGGCGGTGAAGTAGCTCCCGGAGGTCAATCCTCCCTCCGGCAGGGTGCCGGGAAGAGGTCTCTTGACGCTCCCGATCTCGGAAGCGCCGCGGCGGTAGAACAATGGAGAAATTCGTGATTCCAGAAAGTCTGTGAGGGTTTCCTCTCGTGACTCTAATATAGGCCAAAGGAGGGCACCGCAGGACGTGGGACCCACCCAGGCAACCTCCCGGCGCGGCCTAAGGCCTGGCCACACGAGCAGGCCGCATGGGAGGCCCCTGGCCCCCCCTCTGGCCCATCTTCGGTGATCCGGAAGCTTCTGTTTTGCTGATTTTTTATATATTTTTTGTGGAATTTTTTGGGCTTCGGAAAATTGGGTAAAAGAGCGTGCAAAATAGTCACCAGCATAGAGAAACTGGCACTAGGTTCACTGAGTTAGTAGGTTAGTCCAAATATGTGTAAAATTATATAAAAGTGTAGCAAAACATATAACAATGTCACCCAAAAGATCATGAAACAAGCAGAAATTATGGATACGTTTGGGACGTATCAACATCCCCAAGCTTAATTTCTGCTCGTCCTCGAGTAGATAAATGATAACACAATAATTTCTGTAGTGACATGATAACACACATATAAGAACTTCAAAGTAAAGCAAGTAAGATATGCAATGCAAGTCACGACAATAACAAGCAAGACTCTATATCTAGTATTGAATTTAGCAAAGTAAGAACATAAAGGTGCAAGAGCTCTCACTGTCCGTGACTCAAATGTCTCCAAATGGTGTTTGCGTGCAAGAAGTGGGAGATGGGTTGAGATCATAAAGTATTTTTTAATTGATAACTCAATCTACTAAACCTCACACTTAGTCTCCTTCGGAGTCTTATTTTGACTCATCCCCTGACCACTAGTCAGGCACAAGTCAAAATGATCCTCTCCCTTTCGAATTTGAGCACTCATGCAATGGATGAGCGTAAGCAAGATATGTTGGCACTTAGGATGGCAAATAGAATAATGATGGGGAAGGAAGACAAAAAGGTGTGAAAGACTCACATTAGTGAGGACAACCATAGGCGAGAGAAAGCCAAATGATAGATACGATGTGAGGAGTAGGGAATGCCATGTAACGGATGCAAATATGAGCTAAGGTAAGATCTCCAATGGAACTAGTGGGGTGCATCCAACTTGTTTTCTCATGAAGACCTAGAGCTCATTTGAGTAGGCTCATCATTGGAATATGCAAACCAAGTTCTATAGTGTAAGGGTCCCCACATAGTTATGCATGAAAATCTCTATGAAGTACCAATATAGCAATGGAGTACGAGTGTGGATCTTTCAAAAGGAATAGTAGTGTTGCCCCCTTCTCTCTTTTATTTCTTTTTCTTTTTCTTTTTCTCTTCATTTTTATTTTATTTTTTTGTGGCCTCTTTGTCTCTTTCTTTTTATCTCTCATTTGTCCTCTTTGGGATCTTTTGTTTTATCCTCTTTGGGATGTTTTCCTCACTTAAGGGCAACACTCTATGTTTTACATGAATAAAAATAAAAATCATCACACTTTATAAGAAGTACTCAACATAAAGACAAGTGAAAACTATCATGATGTATGCAAATGTATGCCTCTGCCAGTGTAGCAGGATATGCAATGATACTAGCGCGTCATGTAGCAGTAATAAGGGCAAGGCCCAACTATCATGCGGCTCTATGATCAAGCAAAAGCATGTATGACATGAAGATCAAGTCATGAGATGGTGGATGTTGCATGTCAATGTATCTCGGAAAGGCTATGTAAATGCCTTAATAGGTATGTATGGTGGGTGTTTTGAGGAAAGATATAATGAGGCTTATGTATGACAGAGCATATCATGTCATGGGTTTGGATGCACTGGTGGCATTTGCACCAACTCTAAATGTGATAAAGGGCAATGCACGGTACCGAAGAGGCTAGCAAAATAAGGATGGTGGAAGTGCCAACAATCGAATACTCACATTAGTCCGAAGAACTCATACACTTATTATCGGTAACTCTCTATCTAGTTAGGAAAGTCACAAAGAGACAAGTACCCCGAGCAGGAGTGTCTGGGGGTTTGGTTATCCTTGCGCATCCTCGACTCATGGTAACGTGAGGGTACTCTATATATTCCATTTCCTCCAGAGGTTAGCGATAAATTTAGTAGCTAGAGCTCTCAACTAATTTTAGTTTTTGAAAAACACACGGATTTCCCAAAATACGACACCTATCACTAATAGGCTCAAGCTCTTGGCACCAATAATCCAAACATTACTCAAATCAATACCTCAAAACTATTGCAAGTTTTTAAGTGCATCTAGTGCCCCTTAGTGATTTTGGTGGTTTGAAGACTTATAGGTTAAGTATCTAATGTGTTCATGAGTGTACACAAGATCAAAAAGTCGCTGAGGAGTTTGAAATATTTGATGAATATCGACCCCTAAAAATGTATATCTTCGGCTGAACAAATTGGTCTAAAGCTGAAGAATTGAATCGCGAAGAAATTGCGATGAAATTGATATTACTCATGAAGATATTGAAGATGAGGAATTCGGTTTGTCCTAAATAAAATCAATCTGAAGACTTTGAAGCATGAAGATTTATTTTGTCTGTTTTATTTTCTTCACTCTTGAGTCATAGGAACACCGTACTATTAAAGGGGGTCAAAGTAACACTTTGGAATGAATTTCCTCATGATGCTCAACCCAAGCCTAATCCTACCAAAAGCCTCAAGTGAGGAATATGAGATATATGAGGACTCTCATAGTTGAGGGTCCCGACTGTTGCCGCAATTCGTGCCACATCACCGATCTTATCCACACCAAGAGTCGTATTTTTTAAGGGCATTAATGTCAAATCATGTTGGGATGCTCCCAGGCTATAAATAGCCGCCCCCACAACCATTAACTGGTTGGCTACTCCGTTAGAAACTGACACTTGTCATAAGAGCAACCCAAATTCCTCAGAGTCTTCGAGAGTAAATCATCAGTGAGGAAATACCCCAAACACCAAACCACAAACCAAAAACCAAGTTATTCCTGTGTGGGACTGAAGCCTTTTACCTTTGAGGATTGTGCATCCTCGAGACGGTTAGGCGTCATGGTCTAGAGCAATCCAGTAGTCAATTGTGGATCGCCGGGTGACCAAGTTTGTGAGGGTTTGGAAGTCTGCCCTTAAGACTTACCACGAGTTTTGGGCGAAGACTGTGTGTTCTTAGGTAAAGGAGGATACGGTAGGGATTGTGTGTCTTTTGGTTTCAATACCAAGCCGCTCCAAACCAGATGTACAACTATCACAACAGTTGGAATTGGGTCATCAACCATTGTCTTCACTGTGAAACGGGTTCTATTTCTTCAACTCTTTCAATTAGTCATATTGTATGTTGAAGATTTTCACTGTCATTGTTTGAAGAATTTGCTGAAGACTTTCTATGAAATTCCTCAACCCCAAATTCTTCACCTTGAAAACTGCTGTAGTGATACTTTGCACTCCCGATCCTTTGCTATTTCCGCTCCAAGTTAGTCATCAGTGAGGAATTTCCTCAAAAGGAATTTTCTCAGTGATGAAATTCTAAAAATATCCTATTCACTCCCTCTAGTCGATATAACGCACTTTCAATTGGTATCAGAGCGAGGTACTCCCTTGTTCTGTGTGATTTTGGTTTAACTACCTGGAGTTTTAGTTATGTTGACTGCAGGCATGATCAAGGTTACTGCAGGATGTCGTACTTTCGAAGGAAAGGACTTTCCCTTCTGGAAGACCAAGATGCAGATGCATCGACAAGCTATTGACAATGATCTCTGGTATATTGTGGAACATGGTGTCCCTATCATCACTGCTACTGTCTCTGCCGCTGATGTGAAGAAATTCAAGCAACTTGATTCTCAAGCAAAGAATATCATTTGTGGCCATCTGAGCAAAGGTCAGTATGGCAGAGTGAGTGCTTTGGGCTCAACAAAACTAATCTGGGAAAGGTTGTCCAAAGTAAATGAAGGAGTATCAAACCAGCGTGATTCTCGTGTTGATGTTCTTCGCAATCTCTTCAATCGCTTCAAGAGGCTTGACAATTAAAGATCCCAAGATACCTTTCATTGCCTCACTGACATATCAAATGAACTGCAAGCACTCGGAGCTCAAGACATTACTGACCATGAAGTAGTGAAGAAACTACTAAGATCTTTGGATTCTTCATTTGATACTTTAGTTCTGATGATCAAGAAAGACCAGACTACAAGATGCTTGATCCTGCTGATATAGTCAAAAGACTCAATACTCATGAATTCCAACAAGAAGAAAAGAGAGATCTATATGCACCAAGCTATTCTAGACCTCGTGCACTGAAGGCCAAAGCAATTTCCTCATCTGAAGAAGAAGACTCGGATGGTAGCATTGGTGATCCTGAAGAATTTGGACAGGAGCTTGCAATGCTTGTGAGGAAATTCCAGAAGTTTACAAGACGTGGCCAGTTTGGTAAAGCTTCAAGAAGAGATATGAGGAAATCGGAACCTTCATGTGAGGACTACAAGAAAAGAACCTGCCACAAATGCAAGAAATCAGGTCACTACATTGCTGATTGTTCTCATTGGGTGAAGGAATCAAAGAAGAAGAAATACAAGGATGAAAGTTCTAATGACTCGAAGAAAAAGAAGAAATCTTCAAAATCCTCATCGCACAAGAATACTATTTTCAGAAAGGCTCGGGCACTTATTGGCAAGGAAATGGATTATGAGGCAGAATCCGAGGAATGAGATGAAGAGGAGGGTTCTGATGAAGACTCGGAATCTGGACAAGCCAGTCTTGCACTTGCAACCACATTCGTCAGCAAGTCAATCTTCAACCTTGAAGAAAATGATAACACCATCCACACTGATGACTATGCTGATGACTTCGCTCCAACCTATTGCTTCATGGCAAAAGGTTCAAAGGTACCGAATGATGCTTTCTTCTCTGATTCAAGTGACTGCGAACCTGATGATTATAAAAAACCCAGTTATAGTAAACTTGCTATCATTGCTACTAAACAACAAACTGTCCTAGAAAAGCTTCAGAAACTGCTAGACAGAAGCCATGCTCTGTTGAATGATGAAATGAATCTTACCCAAGTCCTCACTGAAGATATGAAAAGTCTTCAGTCCATATTTTATAATCTTCAAGATCGTCATGTTACACTCCTCGCTGATCATGAGAAACTTTCCTATGAATTTGTTCAAAGGAAACTTGATCTTGAGAAGCTGATGATTTCTCATGATGATCTTCGTATGGAAAATGATTCATTACTCGCTCAACAGATCAGTGCTACTCAGGCTGAATTCATTCCTCCATGTATTAAATGCATCGAACGAGAAACTGCTAATTCTTCACCAGAATCATCAAATGCTTTTATTGCTACAAATTCTTCAACTGCTCCTGTATTATCAAATTCCTCACGTGAGGAAACCACAGATGTCACTGATGAAAATGCAGGGCTGGAGGAATTGTATGTGACAGGCGTGTAAAAAAGTCTCAAAGAGCACCAAACCCTTTACGATGTGCTAAAAAAGAAGATCTTGAAGAGGAACCCGAGGAAAGAAGGAATTGCCTTTGAGAGGAAATTGAATGCTGATGGATTATACTAGAAACCTGAGCAGTATCCCAAAACCTCATGGGTTGCTGCTAAAGGGCCTCGTATTAATCCATCCAATCTAACGGGCTTTGCATGTGAATTATCCTATTCCTCAGATGAGTCATTTGACTCCAACTATAAAGTGTTCAAAAATCAATCTGGTGAAGTATTTGCTCGATATGTTGGAACTAACTGCAGGAATGGACCAACTCTGAGGAAAATCTGGGTCCCCAAAAGTTGCCTTGAAAATGTGTACGTGAATGTCTTCATGACACCACCTATGAAGAATTTGAACCCCAGGTCAAATTCCTCAGGAGGACCAAAGTCTTCAAGAGGATCAAAATCCTCAATTGGTCAAAACTATGCTCGTACCCGTGCTAATGCTTCTAACATGGAGGGAAATTACAAGGAGTATGAATATGAGAATTATTCTTCAAATCATTATGTTCATAAATCCTCAAACAAATTCTTTGCATATTCATTTGAGTACTTTAACCCCCCTACTGTTAAGAGAAGTGCATTAGCTTCAATGCCCCCTTTCTCATATGGTGCTCGCAGGATGATGAATGCTTTACCACCCCTTCCAATGTGGGTTGTGAAGAAATTGAACTAATCACTTTTGCAGGCCAGGTCTTCAGATGAAAATCCTCATCTGAAGAATTTGTTGGAGACCTAAGGAAAATGCTTGATAGGACGCAAGCTAATATTAATGAAATGAAAATATCTCACACGTCCTCAAAATTAATGTTTATGATGAAATTCCTATTTGATGAAATTGATATCATATTCTTTATGTCTCAAGCATATGAGATGGTGAGTTGTACTAATTCATCTGCAGGATAACAAACCCAAGAGTACTGACTGGGTTCTTGATAGTGGCTGCACCACATCACATGACTGGTGACAAAAGCCTGCTGATGAACATGCCACTAACTCCATCACCCCTAAAGCAAATCACTTATGCTCACAAAGGTAGAAGCAAGGTATTGGGACTTGGCAAATTGGCTATTTCCAAGGACATGCACATGGACAAAGTGATGCTTGTTGAATTCCTTGGGTTTAATCTCATGTAAGTTGTGATCTTGATATGGTTTTTATCTTTGGAAGATATACATGTCTTGTCATCATGGAATCCTACAGATCCAAAGTCTTCGAAGGTGTTAGAAGAGGGTATTTGTACGTTGTTGATTTCTCTATAGGTCCTCAACCAGCCACTTGCTTACTAGCAAAAACCTCAGAAGGGTGGCTATGGCCTAGAAGACTTGGTCATGCTGGCATGAGAAATTTGCACACGCTTGCAAAGAAGAAGCATGTCATCAACATCAAATCAGTCAAATTCCTCAAGGACCACCTCTGCGGTGCTTGCGAGTCTGGGAAAATGACCAGATCCAAGCACCCGTCGAAGACCATCATGACCACTACTCATCCATTTGAATTGCTTCACATGGATATATTTGGACCTACTCATTATGCCACTCTAACAAATGCATCATCTTTATATGGCTTTTCATAGTTGATGATTATTCCAGATACACTTGGGTGCATATCATTTTGTATAAAATTGAAGTGCAGGAAGTCTTCAAACGATTTTCCTCAAGGGCCTCAACGAACTTCGGCGTCAAGATCAAACACATCAGGAGTGATAATGGAACAGAATTCAAAAACACTGGTCTTGATAATTACCTTGATGAACTTGGTATTACTCATGAATTGTCTGCTCCTTATACTCCTCAACAGAATGGCGTCGTCGAAAGGTAAAACAGGACTCTGGTTTAGATGGCATGAACCATGCTTGAAGAATATCAGACTCCTCGTCGTTTCTGGCCTGAAGCAATCAACACGGCCTGCCATATCATCAACATGGTATATCTTCACAAATTCCCCAAGAAAACCTCATATGAAGTCCTGACTGACAAGAAACCCAATGTAATTTATTTCAAAGTCTTTGGTGCAAAATGCTGGATTAGAGATCCTCACCATAGGTCAAAGTTTGCACCTAAGGCACATGAGGGTTTTATGCTTGGTTAAGGAAAGGACTCGCACACCTACAAAGTCTTCAACACCTATCACAACAAGGTTTTGAAACTATAGATGTGCGGTTCGATGAAACTAATGGCTCGCAAAGAGAGCAATTGCCTCCAGATCTAGATAAGTTGTCTCCTGAGGAAGCAATAAAGCTCAAAGCTACTGAAGACATTGTTCCCACTGAGGAAATTGCTGAAGAAATCATTCCCAGCACTGATGAAAATAAACAAGATGCTCCCGAGGAAATTGCTCCAGAACCAATTCCTCAGCCCAGACAAAATCCTCAACCAGCTCATCCGAGGATTGCAAATGAAGTAGAACTTGACAAAATCCTCGACGACATCAATGCGCCAGGTCCTCTCACTCGCTCAAAAGCTTCGGACTTAGTTAACTTTTGTGGGCATTTTTCCTTTGTGTCTATCATAGAACCTTCGAAAGTTGCTGAGGCTTTCATGGAACCGGAGTGGATTCAAGCCATGCAAGACAAACTTCTTCAATTTAAGCTGATTGATGTATGGGAGCTCGTCAAACGACGAAATCCTCGCAAGCACAATATCATCAGCACCAAGTGGATTTTCCGAAACAAGAAAGATGAGGATGGTCAAGTGGTGAGGAACAAGGCTCGACTTGTAGCCCAAGGCTACACACAGGTTGAAGGAATTGATTTTGATGAAACTTTTGCACCTGTTGCTAGCCTTGAAGCTATTCAAATACTACTTGCTTATGCTAATCATCATAATATTATCTTATATCAAATGGATGTGAAAACTGCATTCCTCAATGGTAAGCTTGAGGAAGAAGTATTAGTTTCTCAGCCCCCAGGTTTTGAGGATCCCAAGAATCCAGACAAAGTCTTCAGACTCAAGAATGCGCTCTATGGTCTCAAGCAAGCCCCTCGGGCATGGTACGATACATTGAAGGAATTCCTCATGAAGAAAGGCTTCAAACCTAGTTCGCTCGATCCAACTCTTTTCACTAAATCCAATGATAATGAACTATTTGTGTGCGAGATATATGTCGATGACATCATATTTGGCTGTACTAACAAACGTTACAGTGATGAATTTGCTTACATGATGAGTGAAGAATATCAAATGTCTATGATGGGGGAGCTGAAATTCTTCTTAGGTCTTCAAATTCGTCAACAATGCAATGGGATCTTCATATCACAGGAGAAATACCTCAAGGATGTCCTGAGGAAATTCGACATGCATGAATGAAAAGGTGCCAAGACTCCCATGCCTACCAACGGCCACCTCTGCACTGACGAAAATGGTAAAGAATTCGATCAACAGGTATATCGCTCCATGATTGGCTCTTTACTGTATTTGTGTGCATCTAGGCCAGATATAATGCTTAGTGTTTGCATGTGTGCACGTTTTCAAGCAAAACCGAAGGAATCACACCATCAGGCTATGAAGCATATTCTGCGATACTTAGCTCACACACCAACACTAGGATTATGGTACCCCAAGGGCTCAAATTTTCATCTTGTGGGATATACTGATTCTGACCATGCTGGTGACCGTGTGGATCACAATTCAACTTCTGGAACATGTCATTTCCTTGGAAGACCTTTAGTCTGCTCGTCCTCAAAGAAGTAGAACTGTGTTTCTCTCTCCACTGCCAAAGCTGAGTACATTGCTGCTGGTTCATGCTGTGCTCAATTGTTATGGATGAAGCAAACCCTCAAGGACTACGGCATCAACATGAAGAATGTGCCTCTCTACTGCGACAATGAGAGTGCAATCAAGATTGCATACTACCCAGTACACCACTCGAAGACTAAGCACATCCAGATTCGTCATCATTTTCATCGGGACCAAGTCCTCAAGGGCAATATCCTCATCGACCATTTGAAGACTGACGATCAACTAGCATATATCTTCACAAGGCCCTTGGATGAGAAAAGGTTTTGCAAGTTGCGGTGGGAGCTAAATATCTTAGAATCTTCAAATGTTTTGTAAAAACATGCACACATCCTAACACTTATGCAAAATTGATGACTTAGATGTGCAACACACGAAGAATCGATTTTCTTCAACCAATGAAGAATATCACTCTTAGTGTGAGGAAATTAATGAAGAAATTGATTCTCAGGGCCCTACGACAATTGTACGCGGCGCGTGAAATCATCATTCTTATACAGTGGGACACGCCACCACCCAACTTTGAAATTCCTCAAGTTCAATTTCTTCAAAGTTGTTTTTCCTCAAAGTTGATTTTCTTCAAAGTTGTTGTTCTCCAAACTTGTTTTTCTTCAAAGCTGAAATTCATCAAAATGACGCCGTGTCACAAAATCCTCAAGTTAGTCAAAATCTTCAAAACACTTGATGTTTTTCATTTCCTACATATATATATATATATATATATATATATATATGTATGTATGTATGTATGTATAGACTGTGATTTCAAAGTCCTCAGCATCATTCACTAATAGCTATTTCTTCAACTTGATATTTCATCTAAGTGAATGTGATCGGACCCTACTTCCCCTCTATGCTATAATCACCCAGTCTATTCAATTCTTCATATGCGTTCTACTTGAAACTTTGTCCAAAATCCTCACTGCGTCCATATCAGCTGATGATTTTGAACAAAATCCTCGAATCCTCAAAAATGTTTTTTTGTTACATAGTAACTGAACCCCACTTCCCATGATCATATAAGCACGATCTCCACCGCGTTAAACATTTGCTACACGTGTCGTGCGGAGATGAAAGGGCAGGGGTAGTTCGGTCCAAAAGAATCGACTAGACAGTTTTCACCTGAGCTATAAATATGACCTTACCCCCTCCGGTCAAAACTCTTCGTTCTCTCTCGACCTCCTCTCCGCTATAGCAAAGACCTAGCGCCACCGCTAGAAGTTTCGTCGCCTGCGAGGAAAAGCTTCACTGCCTCGACCTCTCCGTCGCCGAAATCACGCCGGAACCGAAACGTCTTCGTCCACCGCCGTCGTAGCCGTTCTCTATTGCCAAGTTAGGGCGCAGTGGACTCGCACCGAAGAGCATCTATTGCTACTTCTTCTGTTCTTCGTGCGTGCTATACAGGGTAAATAAAATCCTATTTTGACAGTCCCTTTCAATCTACTATTTTACCTTAGATTCATGGAATCTGTTTTTCCTCAGTGTCTATCAGTCTCTATTCCTCAAACACTGCTTAATCATCAAACTATTGATGAATTTCACTAAGCAACTAAAAGTCTTCACGAGATTCCTCTATTGTGCAAATTTTCGAATCTGTACAACTCTGGAACCCAAGATCAGAGAGCTTAGACAAATTCCTCAACCCACTGGTCAAATTCCTCAACTTTAAAATTTCAATTTCTTCAAATCTGAGAAAGCATATGACCTCTCCAAATTCCTCACAACTATAATATGTTCACAGGTACAAAAATGTCAGCTGATGAATCTCTAGGTTCTCATCAGCTTAACTCGTTTGCAGTGTTTCTTGAAGAAAATCTGCGAGTGTCATCAGAATCCTCAAGAGTTCAATTTCCTCAGCAAAAGCCTCAGCTGAAGAAAATGGAAGATGACATGAAGCAAAAGGGTGGCAAGAAGCTCGAACAAAACACTGCCATTGATATCCCTAAGGATATATACTTGGAATACTACACACCAGATGATCAAGAAACAATGCCAAGAGGAAAATAAGGCTCCAAAAGATAGAACGCCGGTGGGCTAAGGAGTGGAAGGAATACAGATTCGTCACTCCAAAGTACGCGAAGAAATTCGCTCTTAAGCCACCTGGCAAAAGGCCTCGTCTCGAGGATCATCAGGATGCCCATCCTTCAAGCCTCAAGACGATTGATGACTATCCCGAGGAAAAGACAAAACACTTGTCAAAGCTTCAGAAGCAAGCAGAAACCGCTGTGAGGAAATTTAATGAAGAATCTGCTGCTGCTGCTGCCGCAGCCACCTCCTCAACCGCTGAAACTTCTGGCATGGCCATTGCTCAAGTGAAGCCTGTGCCACAGAAATCAAAGTCTTCAAAGCCTTAGGAGAAATTGCTTCAGAAGGCTGCGCCAGCGTCTGCACCAAAACCCTCAACAACCAAACATGGCTCAAAGCCTGAACACAAGCAGATTGTGAAGCAACTGCCTACTGTCTCTAGCTCCTCTGTTCCTTGCGCAACGAGCTCAGAGACAAAGTCTTCACCAACACCAATGAAGACTAAGGTGACAGCTGGAAGAGGAACCAGCCCCAGCCCAAGTAAAGTCATCAAAGTCCCTTCTGCATCAGAAGGCAGTGATGAATATGATGATCAGACACTGCAAGCAATCATCAGGAACAAGCAGGAGCGTGTCGCTCAAGCTACAGGCAGCGCCATCCCTCTGGACATGGACCCAAAAGTCCTGTTGGACTACATCAATGTTTGGTATGATGACCACAACACACCAATTGATGACTTGAAGCTTCCCCCGGGCATCAGCCATATGGTGGCCACATTCATCAACGAGGCCAAGTGGAAGGAGATGCAAGCCAAACAAGCAAAGGCTGCAAAGCTGAAGAAGGAGAAATTCCTTAGACAATATCTCCTAAGACTGACGCCTGATGCTCTTGTGTCAACCCAGGAAAAATTGAAGACATTGACAGACAAGTATACCAAGCTATCCGATCGTCAAAGTCTCAAGAACAATTTCATCAAGTTTGCAACCAGCGCAGTTGATGATTACAACAAAAAGGCTGCCCCTCCAGCAACACCACATCAGCCTGAGATAGAGGAAGAACAACCCACCCGTACTGAGGAAATGCCTCAAGAAAGCCGTGCTGATGCACCGGCTATTGAGGAAATAGCTAAGGAAATTCCAGCTGATGCATCTAAGCCAGCTGATGAATCTGCTCCAGCTGAAGAAAATGCTTCAGCTGAGGAAACTGCCAGGAGGGATACGACTCCGCCTCCTGAAGAGAGAATGCGTTCACCAAAATCTTCAAAGGTGAAGAAAATGACTCCGTCTGCATCACACGTGAAGAAAACCAGGGCTGCAGAAAAGGAAGCTAAGAAAAGAAAAGCTTCCTCAACACCAGAATTAACTGAGGCCAAGCGCCTCAAATCTCTTGATGAAAATGCTCCTTTGGATGCTGTGCCTCTCAAGATTGCTCCATCCTATGAAAGATTCCCTTCGATAGCGAAGACAAGGAGCATCTGACTGATGAGGAACTGAAGACTGCCGGGTCTGAGGAACACACTTATGAGGAGATTCAAATTAATGACAGTCCTCACACATTCATTCCTCCTGAAGAACCTGCACAAGGATCAACTGCAACTGCTGAAGTTTTTGGCTCCTCCTCCAAGAAAATTCCTCAAGCTGAGGAAAACCAAGGAGAAGATCCTCAGCCCGAAGAAAATCCAAATCCCGAGCAAAACCCTCAACCTGAGGCTCAGCATGAAGAGATTCCTCCTCCTGAGCAAAACCCTCAACCAGAGGCTCACGCTGAAGAAAATCCTCACCTGGAGCAAAATCCTCAACCCGAGGCACATGCTGATGAAATTCCTCACCCTGAGGAACATGCTGAAGAAAATGCCCCTGCGCCAAACACAGAAACTGCTATTGTGGTTGTCAATCTGGAGACTGCCATGATTGTATCTCCTCAAGGGAAGGAGCAAAATCTTCAGCCTATTGAACATCAACCCTTCTCCAAGCGGCCAAAGTTTTAGAAGGAAGTGTTCTATGAAGAACACATGTATTTCATCGGAGAAAATCCTTATGAAAAGCCTCGCATCAGACACATGAAGTTTTGGACAAGGACTCAGCTCAACTATTATGCATCTGTGCTTTGTGGAAGAAACAAAATATTTCAGCACAGGCATATTCCTCATTTTGAGCTTGAAAAAATTCCTTGCTTCGCCCTAGTCCTCAACGTTCTTCATGAAGCAGGACTCCTGCCACTTTGCACTAATATCTGCGATTGGAACAGCGACATCGTTCTTCAATGCTATGCAACCTTGCACATCTCTGGAGATCCATCAGATATCAACACTTGGGTGCTGGATTGGATGACGCAGCACACACACTTCAGGGCCCCTACAAATGAGTCGCTGCCGTGAAGATGTATGATGAACGGGAGCTGTCCAATAAGCTGATGGAAGTCCTCATGAAGCCCTTGGCCAAGGATCAACCACCGAGAACGACTTTCCTAGTCCAAGATCTGAAGTATGAACCCAGGACTGTCTACAGGATCCTCTGTAGTGTCCTTGCTCCAATCAAGGGCCATGATGATGAAGAAGATGTTGTAGGCATCATGAAGAATATCCTTTTCAACATCATCCATGGCATCCCCATAAACCTTCACGATTTCTTCTTGAGGACTCTGGCTGACAATGCTATGTCACCTTTTGAGTTGAAGATTTACGCTCCATGGATCATGAGATTCATCACACACACGTCAGGCATCAACTATCATGCCGATTTCAATAATCACATTGGATATATGCCTTCGATCAGAGTCAACAAGAAGACTTTCGAGCCAGTTGAACGAAAAGGCAAGTCTGTGATCGATGAAGGCAGTCGCCCACTTGATGGCCAGTTTCGTGAACCAGATGCATATTCTTAATGGGATGATACTGAAACACAGCTGCCCAGCCCAGTTGCCCTACGGGTGATGAATAACAGAGCTACTCCTCAGTCTTCATCAAAAGGTCGATCGTAATCACAAGTGGGTCAAACGCCAATTCGGCGCCATTGTGAAAACCCTCAATGAGACTCATAATGTAGTGAAGATTAATCATCACAATTTTCATGAGATTTTTGATCGCACCTGGGCCACACTGGCTCATTTGAAGACTCCAGCAGAACTTGAATAATTGGAGTTTACACAGGACTTCGACTGGTCATGGCCACCAAAGAATAAATTCAGGCCAATTCCAGTTCCAGACCTTGAGGACAGTTTTTTTTCTTCATCCCGCACTGCAGAATCTGATGAAGACTAACAAGACACTGCCACTGGTCCAAAATGGAAGCCTGCTCCCAAGAATCCTCACGCGTCTTCCTCAACTGCCAAGAAGTGGAAGTCTTCACGGGGCGTTAGTCCTCAGTTTTGTCCCTTTTCGTCACTTGATGACAAAGGGGGAGAAATCTGAGAGTCAGTCTTCACGCGGGATATATTTTGGGGCTTATGAACTTTATTAAGTTACAAACTCTTGGTTCTACTAAAGTGTTTTATGTAATGAGTTGTAACTTAAGCCCAATGGTACTCTGACGCTTTTGAACGTTTTTCTTCACATGCTTATTCCTCAAAATATTAATGCACGCATGCTGGAATTCGTCAGATACCATTTCTCATCATGCATTCTTAAATTCTTCATATTATCTGTTATATTTATGCATGATTTACAAGACTCAGGGGGAGATCTCCATGATATAAATCATCAATGTGCATTTGATGTGAAAAGCAAAATCCACAAGATATGCACATCTTTAGGGGGAGTCTCTCTGTATCTTGATTTCAAATTCCTCAAATGAGTACTTACACTTCATATTTTTATCCCCATTGAAGACTTAACCTAATTGTCATCAACCACCAAAAAGGGGGAGATTGTAAGTGCGTCTAGTGCCCCTTAGTGATTTTGGTGGTTTGAAGACTTATAGGTTAAGTATCTAATGTGTTCATGAGTGTACACATGATCTATAAGTCGCTGAGGAGTTTGAAATATTCGATGAATATCGACCCCTAAAAATGTATATCTTCGGCTGAAGAAATTGGTCTGAAGCTGAAGAACTGAATCATGACGAAATTGCGATGAAATTGATATTCCTCATGAAGATATTGAAGATGAGGAATTCGTTGTGTCCTGAAGAAAATCAATCTGAAGACTTTGAAGCGTGAAGATTTATTCTGTCTATTTTATTTTCTTCACTCTTGAGTCATAGGAACACCGTACTGTTAAAGGGGGTCAAAGTAACACTTCGGAATGATTTTCCTCATGATTCTCAACCCAAGCCTAATCCTACCAAAAGCCTCAAGTGAGGAATCTGAGAGACATGAGGACTCTCACAGTTGAGGGTCCCGACCGTTGCTGGAATTCGCGCCACATCACCGATCTTATCCACACCAACGGTCATATTATTTAAGGGCATTAATGTCAAATCTTGTTGGGATACTCCGAGGCTATAAATAGCTGCCCCCACAGGCATTAGCTCGTTGGATGCGCCATTAGAAACTGACAATTGTCATAAGAGCAACCCAAATTCCTCAGAGTCTTCGAGAGTAAATCATCAGTGAGGAAATACCCAAACACCAAACCACAAACCAAAAAACCAAGTGATTGAGCATCACTGAAGTAGTTGTTCCTGTGTGGGACTGAAGCCTTTAACATTGGAGGACTGTGCATCCTCCACACGGTTAGGCGTCATGGTGTAGAGCAATCCAGCAGTCAATTGTGGATCGCCGGGTGACCAAGTTTGTGAGGGTTTGGAAGTTTGCCCTGAAGACTTACCACGAGTGTTGGGCGAGGACTGTGTGTTCTTAGCTCAAGGAGGATACGATAGGGACTGTGTGTCCCGGGACTGTCTGTCTTTTGGTTTCGATACCAAGCCGCTCCAAACCAGATGTACAACTGTCACAACAGTTGGAACTGGGTCATCAACCATTATCTTCACTGTGAAACGAGTTCTATTTCTTCAACTCTTTCAATTCCTCATATTGTATGTTGAAGATTTTCATTGTCACTGTTTGAAGAATTTGTTGAAGACTTTCTATGAAATTCCTCAACCCCAATTTCTTCACCTTGAAAACTGCTGTAGTGATACTTTGCACTCCTGATCCTTTGTTGTTTCCGGTGGAAGTTAGTCATCAGTGAGGAATTTCCTCAATGAGTAAATTCTAAAAATCTTCTATTCACCCCCCTCTAGTCGATATAACGCACTTTCAAAGTTACTAGTATACTTAAATAGCAACCTCAATTACCTACTCATGCAAGACACACAACTCACTTCAACAAGCCAACTCTCTAAACAAGATAAGCATGATAACTCAAGATAGTTCCAAAAGCAACCTAAATAATATCTCTTGAAAAGATAAGCATGAAAACTAAGAGCTAAGCATGACAGTAGCTACGGAAAGATGAAGAACACACATAAAAGATAAGCATAAAAACCTATGTTGTGTTATAGAGTGGAATGGAGCGTGTCTCTCTCCCAAACAAGGTAGTCCAGGTTTTGAATTGTTATGAACAGCAAGAAAAACTAAAACAAACTAAAAATCAAATAGTGGGATGCTCCAAGCATAACACATATCATATGAAGGGATAAAAATATAGCACCGAGATAGACGAACTGATGATTGTTGATAGAGAAAGAGATGCACGGAGGAATCCCCAAGCTTAGACGCTTGAGTCTCCGTTGAATATTTCTTGGGGTGCATGGGGGCATCCCCAAGCTTGAGCGTTTGACACTCCTGTATCTTCTTTCATCATCTCTCCCATCACATACTTGAAAACTCCCTTCATATGAAACTCATCATAAGCTGATTAGAGTGGTTAGTTCCCTTAATAAAATAGTTCAATACCTGCTGGAAATAAAGATTTTCATGAAAAGCTACTGCTTCTTATGAATGCCAAAAGGTTTTTGCAAATAAAAAGTAAACTTAGGATTTGCAAAACAATGAAAACGCAAAACATGCCAGAATCTGTGAAAAACAGAATAACACGTAGTAAATAATTTATTTGGGGGCACTTATGCAACTAAAATCATAAAACTCAGAACATATGCCAGAAAGGAAATTATATAGAGAATGCTGTCAAAACCATTCAAATCAAAAAGATGATCTGGTGATTTTTGGCGAATTTTTCCGTCAAGCAGACAGAATCTGTTTCTGGACTGAATGTCACAATTTTTGAAGTTTCTTGCAATCGGAGGCTATAACTTGGCACAAAGCTTAATAACAAAGATACAATGATATTGCTACAGTAGTAACACACACCAAGACCACTAAAACAGAAAGTAAAAACAAATGGGGTTGCCTCCCAACAAGCACTTTCTTTTATGCCTTTGAGCTAGGCATAATGCAAGAAGATCAAGTGTTATCAACTCCAAAAGAATAACTTGCCCGAGTAACGGACTCACAAGGTAACTTAATATTCTTTATAGGGAAGTGTTCCATTCCATTTTCAAGAGGAAATTGGAATTTAATAATTCCCTCTTTCATGTCAATGATAGCACCAACGTTGCGGAGAAAAGGACGTCCCAAAATAATTGAACATTAAGGATCACATTCAATATCCATAATAAGAAAATCAATGGGCACATAATTATCATTGACAATAATAAGCACATCATTAATTCTCCCTAAAAGTTTTTTTATGGAAGAATCAGCAAGATGAACACCAAAAGAACATGGATCATAAGGTTTCCAATCAAGCATATCGTACATTCTTTTGGGCATAACGGAAGCACTAGCTCCAACATCACACAAAGCAAAGCAAGAGATATTATTCAATTTAATTTTGACCATAGGATCCCAACCATCTTCTAGTTTTCTAGGAATAGAAGTCTCTAGATTGAGCTTCTCCTCCGTAGATTTGATAAGAGCATTGGTAATATGCTCGGTGAAGGCAATATTAAGTGTACAGGTGTGGGGGGTCTTTAGCCATTCTTTGCAAAAAGGTGATGACTTCAGAGAGACTACAATTGTCAAAATCAAGGTTACTACCATTAATTAAAGTGGTAGTAATGTCATCTAAGCTAATTCTTTTTGTAGTCTCTAAATTCAAAGGACCTTCTTGTCCTATAGTTGAGGTATTAGCATCACCATTAATAGGTCCGTTGGGACAAGGAGTGCGATGGTTGCTAAAAGTTTTGAGATCCTCAAGAACTTGTATAGTAGCAATGGTAGTGGGTGTAGGAAGGCTCTTAATTCTCTCTTCCTCTTCCTTTTCTCTAGCACATCTATCTTTAAGTTTGGCTAGCATTCTTATGTTCTCATTAATTTGGACTTGGATAGCATTCATGGGTGTGGTGTTCCTTTCCTCAAGTGGGGAAGCTCTAATTTGAAGCATCTCTACATCATGAGCTATTTTGTCCACCTTCAAAGAGAGCCTATCTAATTTGTGTAGTTTCTCTTATACACTCTTATTGAAGGACTTTTGAGAAGTGATAAAATCCTTAAGCATGCTCTCTAATTCGTAAGTCGAGTTTTTGGTGCTAGGATAATTTTTATTGTTCCCATAGTTGTTGGATGGGAACGGTCTAGGATTGCTACCAAAATTACTCCTATCAGCATTGTTATTGAAGTTGTTCCTAGATATAAAATTAACATCCACTTGCTCTCTTTCTTGAGCAACCAAACAATTTAGAGGAACATCATGAGGATGAATAGGAACTTGCTTAGTAAGTAGAGTCATGATCATGTCAACCATATCATTAAGGGAGGAGATTTCCTCAACAGAGTTTACCTTCCTACGTGTTGGATCTCTCTCGGTGTGCCATTGAGAATAATTTGTCATCATGTCATCCAATAGCTTTGTGGCGGCACGAAGTGTAGTTGACATAAAGATTCCTCCCGCGGTCGTGTCTAACAGATTTCGCGAGGTAAAGTTCAATCCTTCATAGAAAGTTTGGATAAACATCCAAGTAGTCAAACCATGTGTAGGGCAATTCTTAACAAGAGATTTCATACGTTCCCAAGCTTGAGCAACATGTTCATTATCCAATTGCCTAAAATTCATAATGTTACTCCTCAAATGGATAATATTAGCAGGCGGGTAATACTTCCTAATAAAAGCATATTTGCACTTATCAAAAGAATCTATGCTATTCCTAGGCCAAGTTTGAAGCCACACTTTAGCTCCTCCTTTCAAGGAGAAAGGAAAAAGCTTAAGTTTAACAATATCAACATCTACTTCTTTATATTTTTGCATATCACAGAGCTCAACAAAATTTTTCAAGTGCAAGGCAACATCATCTCCGGCACAGGAGAATTGGTCTTTCATAACAAGGTTCAGTAAAGCAGGTTTAATATCATAGGACGTGGCTCTAGTGGCGGGAGCAGCAATAGGAGTGCGGAGAAAGTCATTGTTGTTGTGACTAGTGAAGTCACACAACTTGGTGTTTTCAGTGGAACCCATAGCAGCAGCAAGAAGCAAGAACAAAGCAACTATTTTTTTTGTGGTTTTTTCTATAAGACTCTAAAGCAGAAACTAATAAGCAAACTAACAAGACTAAAAAGCAAAGGTAAAGTTGTAACGACCAAGATGCGGTCCTTTCCGATCTGGGGGTGGAGGCCCCCCGAATAGGAAAGAAGCGCATCTAAGCGTTTCACAAGCAAGTAAACATAGCACAAAACAATAATTACAAGTAGACAATCTGGGATTCAACTGTCTTCTTATTAACAATACAGAGTACAACGAAGATACAAACAAGGTAGTTCCGGTACGGACTACAAAACATGGAAAATACTATGCTACCCGCTATAGGCCCACGATCACGACCACGGCTCAGTCCTCGGGATAGTTCATGTAAAGGCAGTCTGTCTCCTCGTCGTACTGCCACGCCAGCTGGATGCCATCGGGATCGTCTGTCTCTGGGGTACCTGTATGTGCTGGGAGTTTCGGAGGAATCCGTGAGCCACGGGGACTCAGCAATCTAAGACCTTGGTGCTAGAACTAGTCATGTTATTGGGTAGGGAAGGGATAAAGTGCTTCAGGCTGCTGCATCCTATAATTGAATAAGTGGCTAACTTACGCAAAAGAGAAGTGAAGCTGGTCTACGCTAACGGTCGGAATTACTTGATCAGAAAGTGATCCTGAACACCTACCTACGGCATTCATAACCCCACCGTGTTCCCGATCAAAGAGAGATCTTCGAAGGGACAGTCACGGTTACGCACACAGTTGGCAGTTTTTATTAGATTATGTTTAAGTTTTCTAATACCGGATGTTAACAAAATATTCCAAGTTGCCACATAACCGCGGGAACGGCTTTCCGAAAGATTAAACCCTGCAGGGGTGCTCCAACTAGTCCATCACAAACGAACACAGGCCGCAAAGGCATCCTCTATCACGAATCTCGTGATCTCGACGGATTCCTTAGAGAAAAACCTCAACTCTGGGTGAAACCAAAGCTTCACTGGGATTCCTATACGCAAGATATACCGCTAAGGTAAGGCAAGGCTAGCAGGACCTCCCGACGTGTCGACGACCCTGATAAGAGCCGCGTATCTCAATCTTAGGACACACCGGATGAGTCACACTACATGTATACCAAACCTCAGGTTGCCGTGTGGTGGCCCCATAGTCTGCCCAGTTTGGACCAACACTCATGAGGAGCACTGGCCCGGGTTGTTGATTAAAGATCCTCGGGGTAGCTACTCCCTATGCAGATTATTATTAAGTGATTAGCAAATTAACACCAATGTTGGGTCCTGCTGGACAAGCCTTAGCACTACGCGATTTATCAAGGGGGTCCCCATAACAACCCCGAACGTGTTAGGAGCGATCATTATGGAATCAAACACCGGTAACCGGTAACTAAGGCGGCAATAACGGAACAAAGCACCCGGAAAAAGGCTAGGCCTCCCGTCATTTACCAAATATATAGGTGCATTAAAATAAATAACAGCATTTTAATATAATGATATCAAGCTCATGTCATCACATGAGTTTAAAACACCTGCAACTAACAATGCTAACATTAGTAGCTGAGCAAGCCAACCTAGCCATACAAGTTTGCTAGGAAAGAGAACGGTGTTTAGGATCATGGCATAGGAAGAGGCAATTTAATTTCAGTGGTAGGCATCAAGCAATATGACATGGAATCGAAACTAACATAACAAGTCTAGAGATGGAATCAAGGTCATATCATCTTGCCTGTGATATCCTCAGCTTGGAATGGTTCTGGATCGTTCTGCACGTACTCTCCTGACTCCACGTATTCGTTCTCCGCTCCCGGTGCTAGACAACATAACAATAACAGCCAATGAACAGCAGCACCACAAGATGCAACAATCACATGATGCATGCGATGAAAGTTGAGCATGCTCCACTGTTTCTATCTCTAGCACAAGCAAAATAAACTACAGCAAGTTTCTGGACAGAAATTTGCACTAAGCTGTTTTGACATGCATGATAATGACATGAACATATGTGGCTCGTAAAAACGGTGCAAAACCATATAAAGAACATTGTAAACGGAGCTACGGATCAACGGGAATCAACGAAACAAGATATGAAGCTCTACGTGAAAGATTCAACACCACACTCTCAATTGGCACAATTCTGGTATTCCCAGGTATCCAAGACATGTAATAACCCAACATTAATGAAATGGAGCAAGGTAGAACACCACAACAACAATTAAGCACAAACTTTGAACAAAATGGCAAAACTACATAATCTGCGAGTTTCTGCATCTTAGCTGTTTGGGAGCAACAATCAACATAGCTACAGGTCTTCAAACATGACAAATAATATATGTGGCTGTTGCCAACCAAGAACACTACAAGAACCAGCAAGAATCACATCAAAAAGAATTAAACTCTAGAAGATACAAGGCCACAAACTTTCCCAAAACCATCAGATCTCAGGGACTTAGTGAAAATTCCTGCACCTGAGTTTCTGTTTCTGTTCTGAAGCCTTTTGACAGCAATCAAAACACAAGCTACTGGACTCCAAATGACTTGACAATTGACAGGAAGCTTCCCAAACATACCAGGTTCAAAATACTAGCACTGAACTAAGGCCAGTTCTGAACAGAATGACCAGCACATCCTCATCTACAGGGGAAGAATATGTTTCCAGCATCCCAGACTTAGTGAAATTTTCAGAGTTCAAAAATCTGGAATTTTCCAGCCACATGCCCACTTTGTCTACGCATAGGTTGCACACACATGTCACCAAGAGGTAATTGACACCACTATGGTGTTGAGCACAAACCCCTTCTATTAACACACAAAACCCCATGCCCTTGGGCTCCATCTATACCATGGAATCAAAGACCAAACTTCCCACAAAACTGAAAATGCAACTCCATAAGGTATCTCTTCTAAGAAGGCAATCACATAGGTTGAGTTTCATGTGCACAATGACAAAGTGAGATGGGGGTTTGAACCCCATGTTTGTGTCATGCACATAAACAACACCCACACATATATCACACTAACACTAGCATATGGGCATGTGATGGTGCACACCCTCACATATGGGCATGTGATGGTGCACACTCTCACATGCATTGCTAGGATCACCCTAGGAAACATGTCATCCTCAAGGTGCAACCCCCACAACAATCTACCCTAGCTTAACTAGTAAGCTCCACCTTCACATGCTATCAAGCTAGTCACCTAGTGAATCACATCACCTCAAATACATGTGGTGAGGGGGAGGTATCCACACCCCAATAAATCTATGCAAGCAATTAAAACTACAAGAACAACTTAGCCCACACTAAAGCTCAAAAGAAGGGGCTATACATGATTAACTAGAGCAACTTCCACACCTTAAAACACAACACTTGCAAGTAACCAAAACAATAGCACCAACTCCTATCAAGGGTAACTTCACATCACAAAGGTGTAATCACCATAAGCTTCACAAGGCTAACAACATCATCTATCACACACTAGTGTGCACAACACACACACAAATAAATCTACCCTAACTATACTAGCAGAAACAGAAATAAAACACCACTGTGTATAAGAGTTAGCTAACCAGAAGAATTAACAGAACTAACAAGCCACTTTGAATAAGAGTTAGAAAAACAGAAATGAAATAGGCAGAAAAGAAAAGACAGCAAAAAAAGAGAAACATAGGCTCCTGGGAATTGAACCCAGAACTTCCAGTTCGAGCAACAGCAACAAACTACTACACCAATGTCATCTAGTCGACAGGATATAGGAAAGAAACAGAGTAAGCTGATTCACTGGTCACTGTGCAAAGAAATAGCAAAATAAAAAGAGGCCGAGGGGGGGATCGAACCCGCGCCCTCTCATCAGGCACAATCACTCGCTACCACTGCACTACGGATCGATGCTTGAACATATACATGCTGCAAATCAGAAGAGAACACCCCCTACTCGTCTGCTACCGACGACTGGCCGGAACAGGGGAGGTGCCTCGCCGGCGCTGCGAGTCGAATTCGTCTCCGGCTCGTGGAGGGGAGGAAGCCCTCATCCACATGGATCCATCCCCGCACCTAACTATGCCCAAGGGGCTCTACTGCGACGTGGCCACGGCGACCTGCGGCTCCGGCGATAGAAACATCTCGCCGACGATCCCTACTGCTACGGCGCCCGATCTAAGGTAGGGAGGAAGGAGGGGGTGCACTACCTCGTGTACGAGTCGAGGAGGGAGCGACCATAGAGGAAGTAGCGGGAAGAAGAGCGCGGCGCGGCGGAGCTCGTCGGAGAAGAAGGGGCTCCGGGAGGAAGACGATGCAGTGTCGGGGGCGTCGATCTAGCGGCGGGAACGAGCCCGTGGTGAGGCCCGCGTGCTCCTGGACCCCTCGACGTGGAGGAGAAGGTACCACGGCGACGACGGTGATCTCCTTCACCCGTCGGCCATGGCGGAACCCGCAGCTTACCTCTCCGCGACGAGAGAGAAAGGAGGGAGAAGGGATCTGGTCGAGCGGCGGCGGCAGGGAAACCCTAGCCGAGGCACGGACGCCAAGGGATTTTATAGGGCGAGAGGGGAACGAGGGACGCGCCGCGGTGCCATGTGCGGGGAGCTTCGGCTCGTGGAGGGGGCGAGGTGAGAGACTGACTAGTGGGGCCGCCTGCCTCGCTGGAAAGGGGAGGAGGACGACGCCCGCGCGCGTGACTCCGGGAGAAGTGGGCTGGGCCGCGGGGGTTGATTGCCATAGGCGACAAATAGGAAAAGACTGGGAGGGGTTAGACTCCTTTTAAAATAAACTCAGCTAGGATTTTAAATCCACTAGCAGTTCTGATGGGGTAAAAATCAAAGCAAAAATGCCCCTGGCCATAAGGAATTATAGCCTATTAGAATAAAATAGGAAAGCAATATTTGGAGCCATTTGGAATAAATGCAAAACAATAATTAATTTACTGTTTTGGGTTTGTTTGCACCTTTAAAATCAAAGAACAAATTAGCAAAATTCCACCTCCTCATAACCACAATTTACTCTAACCACCAGACATTTTAGAATAACTTTTGGGAAGATAGAATTTTGACATGAGATAATAGGAGGGAAAAGGATTTTTAAATAGCAAAGAGCTTTGAAATGCCTAGCACTCACTCCTACCCATCACACACCAACATCACATGCATCACACAAGATAATGCAATACCACAACATCATACCTAGCAAGATCACATGCAATCAAAACATGACATAGAATCAAAAGGTATGGCAAGGATGGTATGGCATGGATGCATGCATTCAAAAGGAAAATAGAAGGTGGCACATGAATTCATACATGCATAGAAACTCTCATGACAAAGTCAAGGTGGTCCCACATGGAAGCTTACAAAAAGGGAAAGTCCTACACTTGGGGCATTACAAACTCTCCCACACTACAAAGAAGATCTCGACCTCGAGATCTAAGACTGAAAGAAATCGGGAAATTCAGAACGGAGGTGATCCTCGCGTTCCCACGTAGCCTCTTTATCGGAATGGTGTGACCACTGCACTTTTGGAAACTGGACAGACTTGTTACAGGTCTTGCGCTCAGTCGCCTCGAGAACCGCAACTGGATGCTCACGATAAGAAAGATCAGGCTGAAGGTCGATATCTTGAAGATGCACAGTGCGCTCGGGGTTCTTGAAACACCTCCGAAGCTGAGAAACATGGAACACATCCTGGACATTTGCAAAGGTTGACGGAAGCTCGAGCTGGTACGCGAGGTCGCCCCTCTTGCCAACCACTCTGAACGGACCAACGAAACGTGGCGCAAGCTTGCCTTTGATGCCAAAACGCTGCATACCCTTCATAGGCGACACCTTGAGATAGACAAAATCATCAAGCTCACACGACATGTCATGGTGCTTGCTATCGTAATAGCTCTTCTAACGGGACTGAGCTGCTCTGAGGTTGTCCCGAATGATCCAACACATCTCCTCAGCTTCTTCTATCATATCATTGCCAAGGATCTGACGCTCGCCTCTCTGGGACCAGTTGAGTGGAGTACGGCACTTCCTGCCATAGAGAATTTCAAACGGAGCCTTGCCAGAACTGGCTTGATAACTAGGCAGACAATCTTCCCACTTCATGCCAAAAGAGATAACACAGGCTCTCAGCATGTCCTCAAGAACTTGATTCACCCTCTCCGCTTGACCACTAGTCTGAGGATGGAACGCTGTGCTGAAGCGGATCTTCGTGCCCATAGCAGACTAAAAGGAGTCCCAGAACTTGGAAGTGAAGATACTTCCGCGATCTGATGAGATCATCATAGGTACACCGTGCAACGAGACAATCCTCGGGGTGTACAACTGTGCCAGCTGAGCTGCTGAAATGGACTCCTTGACTGGAAGGAAATGCGCCACTTTACTCAATTTGTCAATGACGACGAAGATAATATCATTGCCCTTCTTGGACTTCGGAAACCCTGTGACGAAGTCCATCTCAATGTGATCGAACTTCCACTCTGGAATTGGCAAAGGCTGCAAGAGGCCTGCTGGTCTTTGATGTTCTGCTTTCACCCTTCGACATACATCACACTCATTTACGAATTGCGCAATTTCCCGCTTCATACGGGTCCACCAGAAAGTCTGCTTCAAGTCGTGGTACATCTTGGAACTTCCAGGATGAATAGAAAGCAGAGAATTATGAGCTTCTTCCATGATCACCTTCCTGAGATCACCTTTCGGGACGACAAGGCGGTCCTCGAAAAACAAAGTGTCCCTGGCATCCACAGTGAAACACTTATACTTGGGAAGACTCTTTCCCACGCCAATCTTGACCTTCTTCACCATAGTATCAAGTAGCTGAGCTGCTCTGACCTGATCTTCCAAGGTAGGAGAAATCTGAAGGTTCGCAAGAAAACCCTGAGGAACCAGCTGAAGATTGAGCTTCCTGAAAGACTCAGAAAGACCCGGCTGGAGAGGTTGCAGAATCAGACTGTTGCAATATGCTTTCCTGCTCAATGCATCTGCCACAACATTTGCCTTGCCTGGCGTGTACTCAACACTCGGATTAAAATCCTGGAGCATTTCCACCCAACGTGTTTGCAGAAGATTTAAGTTAGGCTGAGTGAAGATATACTTGAGGCTCTTGTGATCGGTGAAAACTTCAACCTTACGTTCCAACAAGAGATGTCTCCAAGTCATCAAGGCGTGCACAACAGTTGCTAGCTCGAGATCATGCACAGGATAGTTCTTCTCCGCAGGCTTCAGCTGCCTGGAGGTATAAGCAACCACCTTCCTATCTTGCATCAAGACTGCACCGAAACCCTAGAGAGAAGCATCGCAAAAGACCTGGTACGGCTTGGAATGATCTGGAGGAGCCAATATCGGAGTGGAGGTAAGCTTCTCTTTGAGTGTATCGAAAGACAGTTGACACTCTGGAGACCACACATACTTGACACCCTTCTGAAGAAGACTAGAGAGCGGCTTGGCGATTTTGGAGAAGTACTCAACGAATCTTCTGCAATATCCGGCAAGACCGAGAAAGCTCAGAAGGTGTTTCACAATCTGCGGAGGTTCCCATTCAACAATAGCTTGAACCTTGGACGGGTCAACCTTAATGCCCTCGCCAGAGATAATATGCCCAAGATAAACCACTTCTTTCAGCCATAACTCGCACTTGGAAAACTTGGCATACAACTTGTATTCTCTCAGTTTATCAAGCACCAACCTGAGATGTTTCTCATGTTCTTACTCATCCTCAGAGAAGACCAGAATGTCATCGAGATAGAGCAAGACAAACTCATTCTTGAATGGCGAGAAAATATAGTTCATCAATCGGCAAAAAGTCGGAGGAGCATTAGCCAGACCAAAAGACATGACCGTATACTCATACGAGCCAAAACTGGTCCTGAATGCCGTCTTCGGAATGTCTTCCTCGCGAATGCGAATCTGATGATAGCCCATTCTGAGATCAAGCTTGGAGAACACTTTAGCACCTTTCAGCTGCTTGAACAACTCATTTATGTTCGGAAGTGGATATTTGTTCTTGATTGTCTTCTTGTTCAATGGGCGGTAATCGACACACAGTCGGTCCGTACCATCCTTCTTCTTGACAAACAGAACACCACATCACCACAGAGACGAGCTTGGTCTGATCAAACCCTAACGCTCATGCTCATCGAGTTGCTTCTTGAGTTCCTTCAACTCTTC
The DNA here is from genome assembly GCF_904849725.1 of Hordeum vulgare subsp. vulgare. Classification (NCBI taxonomy): domain Eukaryota; kingdom Viridiplantae; phylum Streptophyta; class Magnoliopsida; order Poales; family Poaceae; genus Hordeum; species Hordeum vulgare. Next base: position 212,955,799 of record NC_058520.1, on the reverse strand, counting down.
TGGACCCAGCTTGTACGGCTGCTTGCACACTGGCTCTGTGCCTGGCTCAAGCTCAATGACGAACTCCACTTCACGGTGCGGAGGCATCCCTGGCAGCTCTTCAGGAAACACGTCTTGATATTCGCAGACTACTGGAACTTGCTCAATGGGATTGATCTCACCCTTTTCATTCAAGGAGAATAAGCGGATTGTGTCATCGCGCGCCGCGAATATAATCACATCCTCCGAAGAGTGGGTCAGTTTCACTTCTTTAGCTTCACAATCAATTGATGCCTTATTCATGGCCAACCAGTCCATACCAAGGATCAAATCAATGTCGGACTTTCCCAAGACATACGGAGAGGCTAGGAAAGCATAATTGTCCATCTTGATAGAAACATCCGGAGCAAACCAACGAGAACTCATAAGCATGCCCGGAGAAATAATATCGAAAGACCTGGCCAACTCTTGAAGATGGAAATCGTGCTTTGCCGCAAACGGATAAGACAAGAAAGAATGCGATGCACCAGAATCAAACAAGACTTTAGCAGGAAAATCATTGACTAGGAGATTACCCATGATCACATCCGATGAATTTTCTGCCTCAGCTGCATTCACCATGTTGACTCGAGCTGATCTGGGGTTGAACTTCACAAGAGCGTTGCTAGGAGGTTTGCCTGGAGGAGGAGGCGGCAGACAGAGCTGAGAAGTGCATTTGTTGGCATAGTGACCCTTCTGCCCACATTTGTGACAAGTGACATCTGCTGGCTGCCGGAACTGAATCTGAGGAGACCCTTGCTTCTGATGCTGATTTCTCTGCTGGAAGCCAGGGTTGGGTGGGTGGGAAGAACCACGTCCACCTGAGTGCTTCGGCTGCTGAGAGTGCCGAGGAGGAGGAGGAGAAACCCAAAACCTCTGTTGCTTCTGAACCACCTGAGTCGAGGAAGAGCTGGAATCTCTGAAACGTTTCTTGGAGTTCTCCACCCTGAGCAAGGCTGCCTCTGCCCTGAGAGCTAAGTTATAGAATTTGTCAAACTCCTCAGGATCGTGCAAAGCGAGTGCTAACTGCAAATCCTCCTTCAAGCCACCCCTGAACTGGTATATCTTGCTCTTCTGATCCGGAACATCCTGCAGCGTGTAACGGGCCAGCTCATGGAACTCAACATTGTACTTGTACACAGAATTGCTGCCCTGCTTCAAGCGCCTGAACTTCTCACACATATCCTCAACAAAACTGGAAGGGATGTAGTGGGACCTGAAGTCACGACAAAACTCGTCCCAAGTCATCACCCTGCCACCTCTGGAGTCCTTAAGCTGCTGCCACCAAATAGAAGCCTGCCCCTTCAACTAGAATGTTGCAAACTTGACATAGTCCTCTGGACGCACATTGCTACACTCGAAATGCTTGTTCATATCATGGATCCAATCTTCCGCATCAAACGACTGGTCGCAAGAAGTGAACGTCTTAGGCTGGTTTGACAGGAACTGACTCAGACTGGCGACGTGATTGCCACCCTGCTGGAAATTGCCCTGCTGATGATTGGCTCTCTCCTGGATCAACTGCAACAGCATCTGAGTGTTTGCATTGGTAGCTGCCATCATCGCCTGCCAGGCCATTGTAGGAGGCGGCAGCGGCGGTGGCGGAGGAGGAGGTGGAGGCGGCATATCCTCACGCGCTGGGGTCTGACGAGTTGGTGGAGCCATCCTGAGGACGGACATCATATTAGACCACAGAATAATTGAAGATATTACTGAATCAAAAGAGAGAATATCTGAATAGAATTTAGCATTGCACTCGAACAACATAGCAAGAGTGCATCCTCAAAGTAACAGTCGACAAATTTCCGGTAAGGGCCATTGCAAACAAGTGTGAGCTAGAACTGCTCGGAACAAACATAAGACCGAGATTTCCCAAACCTCAATCAAGCGTCTGTAGGAAGATAGTCCTATAAGATACTACTAGATATCCCACCTATGAATTCCCGAAATAACTGGTCATGCAATCAGGCACACGGATACAAGGAGTATTTCACACAACTCCTAAACTAACCCGTCACCTGTATCACATCCTTCAACACACGACCGACATCTCGGACCTTCATCTACAACAGATCCTCGTGACCACAATGATACAAAGTGTGGTAGTACCCCCGATCAATCTACACCAGTACAAGCGACGTCGGGGTTATCTCACCACTACCCGTATTGAAGCAATAACGAACACCCTCCGTTCTTAGTTACTCAGAAATCAGAATGATGGCGATGTGCGCGATAATCCCTGGAGCTCAACTCCCCTGATACTTAGAGCAGATAGGAGGCACCAAGACATGATTCCGTCACATCGAAATCATATAGATTTCACAAATACCCGCGTGATCCTAAAAAAAATTGAGCGAGAAAAGGAGTAGAGTTAAAGATTTCCTAAGACGGAAGACTCACCAGAGCAAAGAAGAGGAGAAAAAGAAACCTACTCTCCGATATAACTACGACTCAAAACATTAACTAGACTCGACTCGGCCAAATACGATCACACTAAGGCTCCTATGGTCGTAAGGCTCTGATTACCAACTTGTAACGACCAAGATGCGGTCCTTTCCGATCTGGGGGTGGAGGCCCCCCGAATAGGAAAGAAACGCATCTAAGCGTTTCGCAAGCAAGTAAACATAGCACAAAACAATAATTACAAGTAGACAATCTGGGATTCAACTGTCTTCTTATTAACAATACAGAGTACAACGAAGATACAAACAAGGTAGTTCTGGTACGGACTACAAAACATGGAAAATGCTATGCTACCCGCTGCAGGCCCACGATCACGACCATGGCTCAGTCCTCTGGATAGTTCACGTAAAAGCGGTCTGTCTCCTCCGTACTGCCACGCCAGCTGGATGCCATCGGGATCGTCTGTCTCTGGGGTACCTGTACCTGCTGGGAGTTTCGGAGGAATCCGTGAGCCACGGGGACTCAGCAATCTAAGACCTTGGTGCCAGAACTAGTCATGTTATTGGGTAGGGAAGGGATGAAGTGCTTCAGGCTGCTGCATCCTATAATTGAATAAGTGGCTAACTTACGCAAAAGAGAAGTGAAGGTGATCTACGCTAACGGTCGGAATTACTTGATCAGAAAGTGATCCTGAACACCTACCTACGGCATTCATAACCCCACCGTGTTCCCGATCGAAGAGAGATCTTTGAAGGGATAGTCACGGTTACGCACACAGTTGGCAGTTTTTATTAGATTATGTTTAAGTTTTCTAATACCGGATGTTAACAAAATATTCCAAGTTGCCACAGAACCGCGGGCACGGCTTTGCGAAAGATTAAACCCTGCAGGGGTGCTCCAACTAGTCCATCACAAACGAACACAGGCCGCAAAGGCATCCTCTATCACGAATCTCGTGATCTCGTCGGATTCCTTAGAGAAAAACCTCAACTCTGGGTGAAACCAAAGCTTAATTGGGATTCCTATACGCAAGATATACCGCTAAGGTAAGGCAAGGCAAGCAGGACCTCCTGACGTGTCGACGACCCTGATAAGAGCCGCGTATCTCAGTCTCAAGACGCGCTGGATGAGTCACACTACAGGTATACCAAACCTCAGGTTGCCCTGTGGTGGCCCCATAGTCTGCCCAGTTTGGACCAACACTCATGAGGAGCACTGGCCCGGGTTGTTGATTAAAGATCCTCGGGGTAGCTACTCCCTATGCATATTATTATTAAGTGATTAGCAAATTAACACCAATGTTGGGTCCTGCCGGACAAGCCTTAGCACTACGCGATTTATCAAGGGGGTCCCCATAACAACCCCGAACGTGTTAGGAGCGATCATTATGGAATCAAACACCGGTAACCGGTAAGTAAGGCGGCAATAACGGAACAAAGCACCCGGCAAAAGGCTAGGCCTCCCGTCATTTACCAAATATATAGGTGCATTAAAATAAATAACAACATTTTAATATAATGATATCAATCTCATGTCATCACATGAGTTTAAAACACCTGCAACTAACAATGCTAACATTAGTAGCTGAGCAAGCCTACCTAGCCATACAAGTTTGCTAGGAAAGAGAACGGTGTTTAGGCTCATGGCATAGGAAGAGGCAATTTAATTTCAGTGGTAGGCAGCGAGCAATATGACATGGAATCGAAACTAACATAACAAGTCTAGAGATGGAATCAAGGTCATATCATCTTGCCTGTGATATCCTCAGCTTGGAATGGTTCTGGATCGTTCTGCACGTACTCTCCTGACTCCACGTATTCGTTCTCCGCTCCCGGTGCTACCCAACATAAGAATAACAGCCAATGAACAGCAGCACCACAAGATGCAACAATCACATGATGCATGAGATGAAAGTTGAGCATGCTCCACTATTTCTATCACTAGCACAAGCAAAATAAACTACATCAAGTTTCTGGACAGAACTTTGCACTAAGCTGTTTTGACATGCATGAGAATGACATGAACAGATGCGGCTCGTAAAAACGGTGCAAAACCATATAAAGAACATTGCAAACGGAGCTACGGATCAACGGGAATCAACGAAACAAGATATGAAGCTCTACGTGAAAGATTCAACACCACACTCTCAATTGGCACAATTCTGGTATTCCCAGTTAGCCAAGACATGTAATAACCCAACATGAATGAAATGGATCAAGGTAGAACACCACAACAACAATTAAGCACAAACTTTGAACATAATGGAAAAACTACATAATCTGCCATTTTCTGCATCTTAGCTGTTTGGGAGCAACATGCAACATAGCTACAGGTCTTCAAACATGACAAATAATATATCTCGCAAATTCCAACCAAGAACACTACAAGCACCAGCAAGAATCACAGCAAAAAGAATTAAACTCTAGAAGATACAAGGCCACAAACTTTCCCAAAACCATCAGATCTCACGGACTTCGTGAAAATTCCTGTACCTGAGTTTCTGTTTCTGTTCTGAAGCCTTTTGACAGCAATCAAAACACAAGCTACTGGACTCCAAATGACTTGAAATTGACAGGAAGCTTCACAAACATACCAGGTTCAAAGTACTAGCACTGAACCAAGGCCAGTTCTCAACAGAATGACCAGCACATCCTCATCTACAGGGGAAGAATATGTTTCCAGCATCCCAGACTTGGTGAAAATTTCAGAGTTCAAAAATCTGGAATTTTCCAGCCACATGCCCACTTTGTCTAGGCATAGTTTGCACACACATGTCACCAAGAGTTAATTGACACCACTATGGTGTTGAGCACAAACCCCTTCTATTAACACACAAAACCCCATGCCCTTGGGCTCCATCTATACCATGGAATCAAAGACCAAACTTCCCACAAAACTGAAAATGCAACTCCATAAGGTATCTCTTCTAAGAAGGCAATCACATAGGTTGAGTTTCATGTGCACAATGACAAAGTGACATGGGGTTTGAACCCCATGTTTGTGTCATCCACATCAACAACACCCACACATATATCACACTAACACTAGCATCAAGCACAACAAAATATAAATCCTATGCTAACAAGAGAGTTTGCACACCCTCACATATGGGCATGTGATGGTGCACACTCTCACATGCATTGCTAGGATCACCCTAGGAATCATGTCATCCTCAAGGTGCAACCCCCACAACAATCTACCCTAGCTTAACTAGTAAGCTCCACCTTCACATGCTATCAAGCTAGTCACCTAGTGAATCACATCACCTCAAATACCTGTGGTGAGGGGGAGGCATCCACACCCCAATAAATCTATGCAAGCAATTAAAACTACAAGAACAACTTAGCCGACACTAAAGCTCAAAAGAAGGGGCTATACATGATTAACTAGAGCAACTTCCACACCTTAAAACACAACACTTGCAAGTAACCAAAACAATAGCACCAACTCCTATCAAGGGTAACTTCACATCACAAAGGTGTAATCACCATAAGCTTCACAAGTCTAACAACATCATCTATCACACACTAGTGTGCACAACACACACACACAAATAAATCTACCCTAACTATACTAGCAGAAACAGAAATAAAACACCACTGTGCATAAGAGTTAGCTAAGCAGAAGAATTAACAGAACTAACAAGCCACTTTGAATAAGAGTTAGAAAAACAGAAATGAAATAGGCAGAAAAGAAAAGACAGCAAAAAAAAAGAAACAGAGGCTCCTGGGAATCGAACCCAGAACCTCTGGTTCCAGCAACAGCAACAAACCACTACACCACTGTCATCTAGTCGACAGGATAGAGGAAAGAAACAGAGTAAGCTGATTCACTGGTCACTGTGCAAAGAAATAGCAAAATAAAAAGAGGCCGAGTGGGGATCGAACCCGCACCCTCTCATCAGGCACAAACACTCGCTACCACTGCACTATGGATCGATGTGTGAACATATACATGCTGCAACTCAGAAGAGAACACCCCCTGCTCGTCTGCTACCGACGACTGGCCGGAACAGGGGAGGTGCCTCGCCGGCGCTGCGAGTCAAATTCGTCTTTGGATTGTGGAGGGGAGGAAGCCCTCATCCACACGGATCCATCCCCGCACCTAACTGTGCCCAAGGGGCTCTACTGCGACGTGGCCACGGCGACCTGCGGCTCCGGCGACAGAAACATCTCGCCGACGATCCCTACTGCTACGGCGCCCGATCTAAGGCAGGGAGGAAGGAGGGGGTGCATTACCTCGTGTATGAGTCGAGGAGGGAGCGACCGTAGAGGAAGTAGCGGGAAGAAGAGCGCGGCGCGGCGGAGCTCGTCGGAGATGAAGGGGCTCCGGGAGGAAGAGGATGCAGTGTCGGGGGCGTCGATCTAGCGGCGGGAACGAGCCCGTGGTGAGGCCCGCGTGCTCCTGGACCCCTCGACGTGGAGGAGAAGGTACCATGGCGACGACGGTGATCTCCTTCACCCGTCGGCCATGGCGGAACCGGCGGCTTACCTCACCGCGACAAGAGAGAAAGGAGGGAGAAGGGATCTGGTGGAGCGGCGGCGGCAGGGAAACCCTAGCCGAGGCACGGACACCAAGGGCTTTTATAGGGCGAGAGGGGAACGAGGGACGCGCCGCGGTGCCATGTGCGGGGAGCTTCGGCTCGTGGAGGGGGCGAGGTGAGAGACTGACTAGTGGGGCCGCTTGCCTCACTGGAAAGGGGAGGAGGACGATGCTCGTGCGCGTGACTCCGGGAGAAGTGGGCTGGGCCGCGGGGGTTGATTGCCATAGGCGACAGATAGGAAAAGACTGGGAGGGGTTTGACTCCTTTTAAAATAAACTCAGCTAGGATTTTAAATCCACTAGCAGTTCTGATGGGGTAAAAATCAAAGCAAAAATGCCCCTGGCCATAAGGAATTATGGCCTATTAGAATAAAATAGGAAAGCAATATTTGAAGCCATTTGGAATAAATGCAAAACAGTAATTAATTTACTGTTTTGGGTTTATTTGCACCTTTAAAATCAAAGAACAAATCAGCAAAATTCCACCTCCTCATAACCACATTTTACTCTAACCACCAGACATTTTAGAATAACTTTTGGGAAGATAGAATTTTGACATGAGATAATAGGAGGGAAAAGGATTTTTAAATAGCAAAGAGCTTTGAAATGCCTAGCACTCACTCCTACCCATCACACACCAACATCACATGCATCACACAAGATAATGCAATACCACAACATCATACCTAGCAAGATTACATGCAATCAAAACCTGACATAGAATCAAAAGGTATGGCAAGGATGGTATGCCATGGATGCATGCATTCAAAAGCAAAATAGAAGGTGGCACATGAATTCATACATGCATAGAAACTCTCATGACAAAGTCAAGATGGTCCCACATGGAAGCTTACAAAAAGGGAAAGTCCTACACTTGGGGCATTACAAACTCTCCCACACTACAAAGAAGATCTCGACCTCGAGATCTAAGACTGAAAGAAATCGGGAAATTCAGAACGGAGGTGATCCTCGCGTTCCCACGTAGCCTCTTTATCGGAATGGTGTGACCACTGCACTTTTGGAAACTGGACAGACTTGTTACAGGTCTTGCGCTCAGTCGCCTCGAGAACCGCAACTGGATGCTCACGATAAGAAAGATCAGGCTGAAGGTCGATATCTTGAAGATGCACAGTGCGCTCGGGGTTCTTGAAACACCTCCAAAGCTGAGAAACATGGAACACATCATGGACATTTGCAAAGGTTGACGGAAGGTCGAGCTGGTACGTGAGGTCGCCCCTCTTGCCAACCACTCTGAACGGACCAACGAAACGAGGCGCAAGCTTGCTTTTGATGCCAAAACGCTGCATACCCTTCATAGGCGACACCTTGAGATAGACAAAATCATCAAGCTCATATGACATGTCATGGTGCTTGCTATCGTAATAGCTCTTCTGACGGGACTGAGCTGCTCTGAGGTTGTCGCGAATGATCCGACACATCTCCTCAGCTTCTTCTATCATATCATTGCCAAGGATCTGACGCTCGCCTGTCTGGGACCAGTTGAGCGGAGTACGGCACTTCCTGCCATAGAGAATTTCAAACGGAGCCTTTCCAGAACTGGCTTGATAACTGTTGTTATACGAGAACTCCGCGAAAGGCAGACATCTTCCCACTTCATGCCAAAAGAGATAACACAGGCTCTCAGCATGTCCTCAAGAACTTGATTCACCCTCTCCACTTGACCACTAGTCTCAGGATAGAACGCTGTGCTGAAGCGGATCTTCGTGCCCATAGCAGACTGAAAGGAGTCCCAGAACTTGGAAGTGAAGATACTTCCGCGATCTGATGAGATCATCATAGGTACACCGTGCAACGAGACAATCCTCGAGGTGTACAACTCTGCCAGCTGAGCTGCTGAAATGGACTCCTTGACTGGAAGGAAATGCGCCACTTTACTCAATTTGTCGATGACAACGAAGATAGCATCATTGCCCTTCTTGGACTTCGGAAACCCTGTGACGAAGTCCATCTCAATGTGATCGAACTTCCACTCGGGAATCGGCAAAGGCTGCAAGAGGCCCGCTGGTCTTTGATGTTCTGCTTTCACCCTTCGACATACATCACACTCATTTACGAATTGCGCAATTTCCCGCTTCATACGGGTCCACCAGAAAGTCTGCTTCAAGTCATGGTACATCTTGGAACTTCCAGGATGAATAGAAAGCAGAGAATTATGAGCTTCTTCCATGACCACCTTCCTGAGATCACCTTTTGGGACGACAAGGCGGTCCTTGAAAAACAAAGTGTCCCTGGCATCCACAGTGAAACACTTATACTTGGGAAGACTCTTTCCCACGCCAATCTTGACCTTCTTCACCATAGTATCAAGTAGCTGAGCTGCTCTGACCTGATCTTCCAAGGTAGGAGAGATTTGAAGGTTCGCAAGAAAACCCTGGGGAACCAGCTGAAGATTGAGCTTCCTGAAAGACTCAAAAGGACCCGGCTGGAGAGGTTGCAGAATCAGACTGTTGCAATATGCTTTCCTGCTCAATGCATCTGCCACAACATTTGCCTTGCCTGGCGTGTACTCAACACTCGGATTAAAATCCTGGAGCATTTCCACCCAACGTATTTGCCGAAGATTCAAGTTAGGCTGAGTGAAGATATACTTGAGGCTCTTGTGATCGGTGAAAACTTCAACCTTACGTTCCAACAAGAGATGTCTCCAAGTCATCAAGGCGTGCACAACAGCTGCTAGCTCGAGATCGTGCACAGGATAGTTCTTCTCCGCAGGCTTCAGCTGCCTGGAGGTATAAGCAACCACCTTCCTATCTTGCATCAAGACCACACCGAAACCCTAGAGAGAAGCATCTCAAAAGACCTAGTACGACTTGGAATCATCCGGAGGAGCCAATACCGGAGTGGAGGTAAGCTTCTCTTTGAGTGTATCGAAAGCCAGTTGACACTCTCGAGACCACACATACTTGACACCCTTGTGAAGAAGACTAGAGAGCGGCTTGGCGATTTTGGAGAAGTTCTCAACGAATCTTCTGCAATATCCGGCAAGACCGAGAAAGCTCCGAAGGTGTTTCACAATCTGCGGAGGTTCCCATTCAACAATAGCTTGAACCTTGGACGGGTCAACCTTAATGCCCTCGGCAGAGATAATATGCCCAAGATAAACCACTTCTTTCAGCCATAACTCGCACTTGGAAAACTTGGCATACAACTTGTATTCTCTCAGTTTATCAAGCACCAACCTGAGATGTTTCTCATGTTCTTCCTCATCCTCAGAGAAGACCAGAATGTCATCGAGATAGAGCAAGACAAACTCATTCTTGAATGGCGAGAAAATATAGTTCATCAATCGGCAAAAAGTCGGAGGAGCATTAGCCAGACCAAAAGACATGACCGTATACTCATACGAGCCAAAACTGGTCCTGAATGCCGTCTTCGGAATGTCTTCCTCGCGAATGCGAATCTGATAATAGCCCATTCTGAGATCAAGCTTGGAGAACACTTTAGCACCTTTCAGCTGCTCGAACAACTCATTTATGTTCGGAAGTGGATATTTGTTCTTGATTGTCTTCTTGTTCAATGGGCGGTAATCGACACGCAGTCGGTCCGTACCATCCTTCTTCTTGACAAACAGAACACCACATCCCCACGGAGACGAGCTTGGTCTGATCAAACCCAAATGCTCCTGCTCATCGAGTTGCTTCTTGAGTTCCTTCAACTCTTCTGGACCCAGCTTGTACGGCCGCTTGCACACTGGCTCTGTGCCTGGCTCAAGCTCAATGACGAACTCCACTTCACGGTGCGGAGGCATCCCTGGCAGCTCTTCAGGAAACACGTCTTGATATTCGCAGACTACTGGAACTTGTTCAATGGGATTGATCTCACCCTTTTCATTCAAGGAGAATAAGCGGATTGTGTCATCGCGCACCGCGAATATAATCACATCCTCCGAAGAGTGGGTCAGTTTCACTTCTTTAGCTTCACAATCAATTGATGCCTTATGCATGGCCAACCAGTCCATACCAAGGATCAAATCAATGTCGGACTTTCCCAAGACATACGGAGAGGCCAGGAAAGCATAATTGTCCATCTTGATAGAAACATCCAGAGCAAACCGACGAGAACTCATAAGCATGCCCGGAGAAACAATATCGAAAGACCTGGCCAACTCTTGAAGATGGAAATCGTGCTTTGCCGCAAACGGATAAGACAAGAAAGAATGCGATGCACCAGAATCAAACAATACTTTAGCAGGAAAATCATTGACTAGGAGATTACCCATGATCACATCCGATGAATTTTCTGCCTCAGCTGCATTCACCATGTTGACTCGAGCTGATCTGGGGTTGAACTTCACAAGTTTTCTAATACCGGATGTTAACAAAATATTCCAAGTTGCCACATAACCGCGGGCACGGCTTTCCGAAAGATTAAACCCTGCAGGGGTGCTCCAACTAGTCCATCACAAACGAACACAGGCCGCAAAGGCATCCTCTATCACGAATCTCGTGATCTCGTCGGATTCCTTAGAGAAAAACCTCAACTCTCGGTGAAACCAAAGCTTCACTGGGATTCCTATACGCAAGATATACCGCTAAGGTAAGGCAAGGCTAGCAGGACCTCCCGACGTGTCGACGACCCTGATAAGAGCCGCGTATCTCAGTCTCAGGACACGCCGGATGAGTCACACTACAGGTATACCAAACCTCAGGTTGCCCTGTGGTGGCCCCATAGTCTTCCCAGTTTGGACCAACACTCATGAGGAGCACTGGCCCGGGTTGTTGATTAAAGATCCTCGGGGTAGCTACTCCCTATGCAGATTATTATTAAGTGATTAGCAAATTAACACCAATGTTGGGTCCTGCCGGACAAGGCTTAGCACTACGCGATTAATCATGGGGGTCCCCATAACAACCCCGAATGTGTTAGGAGCGATCATTATGGAATCAACCACCGGTAACCGGTAACTAAGGCTATATATCATCTGGTCAACCCCGAATTTTTTGGTTGAATGCTTATGTGCTTTGATCCAAACAGCCCCCTAGCTAGTTTATATTTGGTCATTCTTCAGTATACAAAATAAAAATTACATTCCATATTAATTTGGAATTTTATTTCCAAGTATTAGTACCAAAGATAAGTAATTTTCAAGCTAATTGTTGATGTCTAGTTCTACCATTACACTGTTATGGTTTGAAAGGCACAAACTAATCTAATGATTTACTCGAAAAAAAGGGAACTAGTTCTAGAGATAACTGCAAAAACATGTGGTTTGAAACACACAAACTAATCTAATGCTAAAATCAATCTAACCTTTTTCCCTTCGTTTGGTCGCTCATTGGTCCGGCCGGCCGACCAAAATGTGCCGATGGATCGACATGATGGCGCGTTTGTGCCCCCTTCCTTCTCAGCAAAGAAATACAATAGATCACCATCTAGCAATTGGCCACGGTGACAGGTTCGATCGCAGGAGCAGGTTTTGAACACGATCGCAGGAGCAGGTTGGAAACAAAGTACTTGGATGAGATCTGAACTATTTTTTTAGGGATAACTATTCGTATGGTGTACTAGGCTGGCCTCTTTGCTTCCATAATAGTGGGCTGATCTCCTTTTATATTTCCTAGAATTTGGGCCTTTTGCGTCCAGTCATATGTAAAGCAATCCACGGGCCTGGTTAAGGGAGGCACAAGGGGGGCAACGCAAGGAACGGACAGTTGCATAGATGATTTTTTCTAGCGAAAACTACTCGCTATTAGTGGACGACACGATCGATAGGGGGGGACTCGCCCCCCTCGCCCCCCTTGAATCCGTCCCTGCATGAACCATGGGAGTCCATTTGGATCTGAGGTTGATGTACATTTTTTTAACAGAACAAGAGATGATTCAGTCTCCTAGCTAGGCCTTTTTCTTTCTTCCCACTAACCTTAATTAAATCATATCAAAGCAAAAGTGATTAATCCAAGATGATGTGTTGTCCATTAATTTAGTAATCTGCTGCCACAGGATACATACATGCTACTCGCCGTGTCGATGACAGGTGGGCCTGGCCCCGCCTTGTCATGGACGCAACATTTGGAAAATAGAAAATTCCGGTGGCACATATAAGAAATGAAAGTTATCCCGAGATATATGCATCAGTTGCTTCATTGTGCTTTTGCAATGGTGGTCTCTTCTTTCAAGGAGGAAAGCAAAAATCTAAAAAAACACTAGATTCTAGATAGTTTCCATTTCTAGTAACGGGGGTTAATAGAAAGTTAGAGTTATGGAGGCCGAGTGAGGTCACAAGGGATATACACGAAGAAGAAGAAAAAGAGGAGAGAGGAGAAGAAGAAAGAAAAGGACCCCGACCCCCGACCCCCCGCCCACGACCCCCGACGCCCGACGCACCAACCCCCGAGGCCCGATGCCACCAACCCCCGACCCTCGACCCCCGACCCCCGACGCCACTGACTCCCGACTCCCGACCCCCGACACCCGACACCACTGACCCCCGACACCCGACTCTCGACCCCTGACGCCCGACGCCACCAACCCTCGACGCCCGACGCCACCAACCCCCGACCCTCGACCCCCGACCCCCGACGCCACTAACACCCGACTCCCGACCCCCGACCCCCGACGCCCGACACCACTGACCCCCCGACCCCCAACTCCCGACGCCCGACACCACTGACCCCCGACCCTCGACCTCCAACCCCCGACTCCCGACCCCCGACCCCGACCCCCGACGCCACTGACCCTCGACCCCGACCCCCTACCCCAACCCCCGACGCCACTAACCCCCAACCCCGGGCCCCCGACACCTCTTTGGCCACTTGTTGATCGGAAATACCGCAACCCCCAACGCTAGTGACCCTCGACCCCCGATGACACTGACTCCCGACCATCGACGCATTTAACCCGACTCCCGACCACGGACACCCGACATCACCGACCCTCGACGGCACTAACTCCCGACGCCACTAAGCCCGGACCCCCGACACCTCTTCTGCCTTCTGTTGAACGAGAAGGTGCTTTTCGGCCTTCTAGAGGCCCATGGGGTCATAATTTTGTAAATAATGAGTTAGGCCACATATTTTCCGATTATGTTAATTATAAAAACATCGTATTTATATTGATCGTGTGAATTTCAATGTGCAGTTCTTCGACGACCTCCACGTGCGTTGGACGAGCTCCGCCCTTGCGTTTGTTGGTGAGCACAAATGACTTCTCCTCCTACCCCCTTAATTTGCTCTGACCCAGTCTTCGTGCCGATGAAACTTGCTAGCTATAGGTTTCTTCAATCATGAGTATGTGTGACCAGTATGCGTCTCCCGTTCGAAAGGGCGACATCTATAAATATGCATTTCTTTGCATATTTATAACCGCCATCCTTTCGAATTGTCCAACATTATCCATGGACAGCCCGAGTATGTGTAGATTGGGTTTGTTTTCCCGTATGTTGTGCTCGGGATCCGATGCGGAATTTTGTCAGTGCCTCCCCTGTTGTTCTCCGGGTACACATCCTCTCTCCTTATTGCCGAGACGTGTATCAGGAGAACAGCGGGGAGGTGCTGCCGAAATTCTGCGTCGCATCTGGAGCAGAGCATGGGAAAACGAAGCCAGTCTACACATACTCGGGTGGGATTAGGACCTATATTTACCTATTAGCGTGTAGGTTGCATGGACGTAATAAAACTGACAAACTTGATTAGCGTATGAATATAGATGATGAATTATATATTTATTTCTTATGCCCCATAGGTAGCTAGGCAACATGAGTGATCGTGCTTGGATGTACACTAGTCACCCTAGTCAGAAAGACATGACCCATGAATGGTTAACAAAAACGAGGGGGTTTGTGAGAGCCGCATTTGCAAATGGCTAGCAAAAAACATGGTGCCCCTCTCCCAACTGCGACAACTGGAAAAAGCAGACAGAGTTTGAAATGGGTAAACACCTGCAGAAGTGGGATTTTACGCCTAATTATACGGTGTGGACTTTTCATGGTGAGCCTGACCAACGTGCCAGAGCTGAGGTGATTCGTCGTCGCACCGACGAGCATGGTATCGAGATTGAAGACATGGTGCAAGACTTTGATGATGCTCGTGATTCGGACGATGAGATGGAGGAATCTGCAAAGGCCTTCTATGAAATGCTGGAGTCTTCAAAACGTCCTCTCTACGAGCAGACTGAGCTTTGTCAGCTGGATGCCATCGCGCAAGTAATGGCTTTGAAGGCTCAAGTCAACCTAGGCAGAGGATGCTACGACGCGATGATGACGATATTTGGACGCTTTCTACCCAAAGGCCATGTACTGCGTGCAAACCTGTACCAGTCAGAGAAAATCCTCCGTGTACTTAAGATGCCCTATGAGAAGATACATGCCTGTGAGAATGGATGTGCCTTATTTAGGCTTGAGTATGCGGCCTTGAACTATTGCCCCATTTGCAATTCTTCCAGGTATATTGTGGTAGACAGCGGCATGGGTGAGAAGAATCAGACCAAAATCCCCATTAGTGTTCTTCGATATCTGCCAATCGTACCAAGCCTTCAACATATTTTCATGGTCGAAGAGACGGCCAGATAGATGACATGGCACAAATTGGGCAAAAGAACTGAACTAGATGCGGGTGGGAACAAGATGCTGGTACACACTTCAGATGGTTTTGCGTGGAGGCACTTCGATGCATTACATAAGGATAAATCGGAAGACCGAAGGCAACCTAGAGTTGCCATAAGCACGGATGGGTTCAATGTGTATGGTATGACGGCAGCACAATACAGTTGTTGGCCTGTATTTGTCATTCCACTAAATTTGCCATCCGGAGAGATTATGAAAAGAAAGAACATTTTCCTGACGTTGATAATTTCAGGGCCCAACTATCCGGGGAAGAATATGAATGTGTACATGCAGCCGCTTAAGGATGAGTTGCAAGAAGCCTGGGATAATGGGATCAAGACCTACGACGCGGCTACCAAAACAAATTTCAAAA
Organism: Hordeum vulgare subsp. vulgare; assembly: GCF_904849725.1. NCBI lineage: Eukaryota > Viridiplantae > Streptophyta > Magnoliopsida > Poales > Poaceae > Hordeum > Hordeum vulgare. Next base: position 212,939,903 of record NC_058520.1, on the reverse strand, counting down.
TGCATGTGTGGTACATGTACTCGATGCATGATTATCCGGCGTTTGCGCTATTCGCTGGCTGGTGTGTGCATGGAAGGTTCCCGTGCACCACATGCAAGGCAGCTCTTCAGTTCCGTTGGCTGCAGGCTGGTCGCAAGTATTCTAGCTCTGACATGCATAGACAATTCCTGGATCCTGACCATAAGTTCAGAAAAGACAAGAAGAATTTCATCAAAGGTAGATTTGTCAAAAACACTGCACCAGCTGCGTTGACAGGCCAACTGACCCTTGATCAGTTAAATGCTCTCGAGCCTGATCCTTTGCATCCAGGATACTTCAAAGGGTATAATACAGAACACGCCTGGACTCACAAGTCATGCTTATGGGATCTCCCTTACTTCAAAGACCTCCTTTGCCCACACAACATTGACGTGATGCACACTGAAAAGAATATTGCGGAGGCCATTTTTGGTACATTGTTCGGCATAGAGGGGAAGTCAAAAGATAATCCTAAGGCTAGAATCGACCTGGAGGCTCTATGTGATAGACCGTTGCAAAACTTGCGACAACGAAAAGGAAAGCAAAGCATAGCGAAGCCAAAGGCATGGTTCAATCTTGAAAGGCCAGCTATGAGGGAAATGCTATTGTGGGTGAAAATGCGGTTGATGTTCCCCGATGGGTATGCTGCGAATCTAAAGAGGGGAGCGAGTCTTGAGAAATTAAAAATATTTGGGCTCAAGAGTCATGATTCGCACATATGGATTGAGCGGGTAATGCTAGTGATGTTGCGTGGCTTTATCCCTGAGGATGAATGGCTAGTACTGGCAGAGCTGAGCTATCTCTTCCGTTCTCTTTGTGCGAAAGAACTATCGCCTGGCGTGCTAGATGAAATGGAAGAGTTGGCGCCGGAGTTGATCTGCAAATTAGAAAAGATCTTTCCACCGGGCTTCTTTAATCCAATGCAACATTTGATTTTGCATCTCCCGACCAAGGCAAGAATGGGGGGGCCCGTTCCAAATCGATGGTGCTACTCAACTGAGAGGATGCAGAAGATGCTTCGAGCTAAGTCTAAAAATAAACGTAGAATTGAAGCATCGATGGCCGAGGCATTCATTACCGAGGAGGCGGCAAACTTCGTGACAGGACACTACGAAGCCAAAAATCATCATTTGCATAACCCGAAGCCTCGGTACAATGATGGCGATCGAGAAAAAGTCCGATCCAACCTCAGCCTATTCAAAGGTAAGCTCGCACCATCCGGTGCTTCGAAAGGGAAATCGTTGGATGTCGAAGAATGGCGGACCATTTCATTGTATATCTTCACCAACCTAACAGAAGTGCGTCCGTACATCGAGTAAGTTCTCGGTAATTTATTGTTCCGCAACTTCTAATTGCTTTGAACTTCTCTTATTCTCGGATATTTGATATAGTCGATACGTCGCCGAATTCTCGGATGGAGCGGTCATCGAAAAGGATTCCGTCGAAGAGTATGAGCTTCTCGCAAAGCATGGAGGCGACTATCCCGGTTTCATCTCTTGGTTCATACAAAGGGTAATTAATTACCATTAAGGGCCCATTTGATTTATTGGTCTAATTTGCGGCTAATGCATCCATTCTTTCGTATTAAACTTGTAGGCTGATGCAGAGTCTATGGACGCCGAGTTGAGACAAGTCGCTAATGGTTTTGACTATAAGGTCCGTTCATTTGACAAATACAACATCAATGGGTATCACTTTCGTACCTTTGGCAAAGAGCTATCTATGCCTGACCTAAACACTACAAATTGTTCTGTCTCTGCTATCGGCGAAGGAGACACCGAGTATTATGGAAGAGTTGAAGCAATTTATGAACTTCTATTCTATGGTGAAAACCCACCGACCGTCGTAGTCTTCAAATGTTATTGGTTTGAGCCGAGGGAGACTAGAAGGACTCATGAACATATAGGACTAGTCGAAATCAACCAAAACACCCACTTAGATGTTCTCGATGTCTATATTACGGCTCAACAGGCGACACAAGTTTTCTATCTACCGTGGGCCCGCCAAACTGATCCAAATCTCAAAGGTTGGGATGTCGTTTATGAAGTGCCACCACATTTTAGACCACCTACCCTCAATGAAGAGGATTACGAACCTCACATTAACCCAGACACATATGAAGGAGAATTCTTCCAAGAAACACGTATGTCCAAGAAACGTTTCAAGAACCGCTCTACTTCACCCCAGAACATTGAAGTAGACAGCGACAGTGAATCCGTCTTAACCCCTGAGCCCGAACAGGAAGAGCTGGAAGAAGAAGAGGTTACTGCTGCGGATGACCTGTCACTTTTTGACCGATTACATAATGGTGGCCTTCCACATGTTCTTCGTGATAGTGATGATGATGATGCATTTATTGATGATAGTGACGATCATGATGCAGTTATTGACCCCGAAGCATATATAGACGAGGACGATTGTTATTAGTTCATGTCAGGTATTCAACTATTATACTATATATAAATTTTGAGTTCATGTTAGGTATTCAATTTTTATTAGTCATGTTGGTATTTATGACGATGATACACTTAAATTATATACATTTTATTACTCCTGTTGGTATTTATGTTGTACTAATTTCATTTACTTTTTGTCATGACAGGTGTTGAAAGATGGTGGGAAAGGGTCGAAAGCACTCCGCGGCTGCTTCTTCGTCGGTGGGTGATGGGATGGGTACTTCCATTCCTGCCTCGCCTCTTCGGAGAGTGTTGCTCTCTACTTTGCAAGGAGCGCCCCCCGTGAGAGGAGGTCGACCCCCCGCGAAGCCGAGAGGCACTAAAGGTACACGTTGTATTCATGTTGGTATTTATGTTGTACTCATGTTGTATGCATATTGGTATTTATATACATTTTATTACTCATGTTGGTATTTATGTTGTACTAAAGGTACACGTGGCCGCGGGAGAGGTAGGGATACACGGTCTCCGCCACCACCCCAAGCTGATTCACCTGAGCACAGGACTTCTAGGGTGGATTCGTCTGAGGTGGAGGCTACACGGTCTCCGGTTCACGAGCCTCGGGTCGACGAGCCTCAGGTCGACGAGCCTTCGACCCACGAGACTCGTGTCCCAGAGGCTTCCTTCCAGGCGACTCCAGAGCAAAGCAGGGATGAGGGTACTTCCCAAGAGACCCAGTGGGATACCTGGCCTGAGCCAAGTGGCCATGCTGGTAGCGACGAGGAGCTGGGTGAGGGGGCTACCGTCTACCAGCGTGGTAGTTCGGGGCTCCCGCTCGTGCCAGCGACCCCCGAGCAGAGGTGGTCGATTAGGCCAAATGGGGACAAGTAAGTTAATTTACTCTTATTTAACCTTTTGCCTTCGCGTTTTCTCAAATATCTAATGTTTTGGCTTTAATTTGTCATAATGTAGGGGTTGGATTGTTGCCAAGGGTGTCCGCAAGCCCAACAGCGTCCTTGGTGTTCTTTGCGGTCAAAACTCCCCATGGTTTGTTACGTTGCCCGGTCGGGAGCGAGAGGAAGGAATGACCTGGGAGCACTACTTGGGTGCCCCGGCCCCGCCGGAGGTGGAGATCGACGGTGTTTTGTGTGACACGAGGGCGGACATGGTGATCCGAAAGTTCTGGGTAGTATCTCTTTAACACAATTATAAATCAACCATGGCTATTTATTGTACTAATCGGTGTTGTCTCGTTTGCAGACCTACTACAGGTGTGAGGAGGGATGCGAGGAGGATGCGGCAAAGTTTATCGAAACCGAATGTCGCCGCCTACTTCAAAACTTTCGGCACGAGGCTCGGGTGCAGGCTGTTCGAGACTACTATGCCACACGGAGAATTAGGCTTGACAAGGGGAAGTGCCGTGATGCTAAGATGTAGAAGGAGCATTACATGAAGGTAATTACATATTATTAAGGCTTTGTAGTTAGTTTCCTAGATTTGGTTCTTACGTGCTCAAATTTCTCTTTATTAACTTAGGCGCCCCCGAGATGGTGTGTGGATAAGATGGATTGTTGGGAGGCCTTGGTGGATTAGTGGTGCTCCGAAACGTGGGAGGCCAGCCACAACAACGCCAAGGAGAGGCATGGCAAAATGGTTGGCGTGCCACACCATCAAGGGAGCGTCAACTTAATCCAATTTGGCGAGAACTGGGTATGTGGTTTGCTTCATGCCTCATGCAATTCATTCTTAATGCTATCTTGAGCCCTTTACCAATACAATTTTCCTCTCTCTCTCTTTTAGGCGCGTCACAATAAGACGGAGGCTCCACAGATGTACGACCTGTATGCGATGGCCCATACTGCCTCATACAAGAAGGTCAAGGCATTCTCTGAGTCTGACCTCGAGCATCCAGAAAACTTCACCAACATCTCCTCCCACGACAAGCTCGTGAAGTACAGAGATCACGGGAAGGCGAGGAAAGGGGAGGACTTTAACCCGAGCGAGGGGCCTATTGATCCAGAGCTGGTGATGATAGCTGGCAACGGGAGGCCCCATGGCTTGATCGCCATTGCAGACGGCCTTATACATTGTCCTAGCACTCTCCGGAAGATAAAGGCACGTCAAACGAGCTCTTGTCCAGAGATAACACGTCGTCCACGGCCAGTCGAGCTCTCCATCGAGGTTAGTTTAATGGACTCAACTATCTTTCCGCATTATGTTGTGCGTTGGAACCAATATGATTACATTGCTAACAATGAGTTGTGTTGTAGGCTGCTATTCAGAAAGAGAGAGAGGCAATTCAGGCAGCTACGGCGGAGAAGGATAAGGAAATTAGGGAGCTGGAAGAGAGGACGACTGCATTGGTGGAGGCGGAGAGGGCACGGAATGATGCATCTAACAGGGCCATATACGAGCTCTTCGTGGTAAGTTTCTTCTTCATGTTATTTCAAATCTTGCATTTGAATGTCCGTTTCATTAATAAATAAAAAGTTTGACTTGTCGAAACCAAATGTACATCCTATGTGCGAGAAGAACGGCCAAGTCCCTCTGCCGATGCCAGTCATTAACGTGGCGGGGACGGTGAGTTTCATTTCAGTGGAGTGATCTTAAGAGTGTCCTCATGCTAACTACACATTGCAAACGATGTTTGGTGCAGAATATCTCCCGAAACGCATCGCACGACCCTTCTACAGTCGAGCCTTCTCCAGGGTAGCCTTCTCCAGGTGAAACAAGCCAGAGCCACCGTGCTTGACCCTAACTTAGGTATGTTATTTCTAGTGTTTTAATAAAAGATAGTTAGACTTCCATGTAAATGACATAATTACCTTAGCCAATTTAGCCCGGAGAAGGGAAGGAAGAAGAAGAAGAGGAGAAGAAGAAGAAGGAGAGGGAGGAGGATAAGAAGAAGGAGAAGAAGGAGGAGAAGAAGGAGAAGGAGCTCCTCCTTCTCCTTCTTATTCCTCCTTCTCCTTCTCCTTCTTCTTTTCTTCTTCTTCTCCTCTTCCTTCTCCTCCTCCTCCTCCTCCTCCTCCTCCTTCTTTTACTTCTTCTTCTCTTTCTCTTCTTCTACGTAGCTCAGACTCATCCAAGAAAGGCTAAATTGGCTAATTATCCATCTAAATGATATAATTAGCTTAGTTAGCTCCAAAATGACCTATTTAATAAAAAATGACCTATACTTAGCTAATTATACTCAAAATGACATAATTAGATCCAAAAAGGCATTCTTAGGCAATTTAGCCCGAAGAAGGGGACAAGAGGAGAAGAAACAAGAAAAATGAAAGGAAGGAAGAAGAAGAAGAGGAGAAGAAGAAGAAGGAGAGGGAGGAGGATAAGAAGAAGGAGAAGGACGAGAAGAAGGAGAAGGAGCTCCTCCTTCTCCTTCTTCTTCCTCCTTCTTCCTCCTTCTCCTTCTCCTTCTTCTTTTCTTCTTCTTCTCCTCTCCTTCTCCTCCTCCTCCTCCTCCTCCTTCTTTTACTTCCTCTTCTCTTTCTCTTCTTCTACGTAGCTTAGACTCATCCAAGAAAAGTTAAATTGGCTAATTATCCACCTAAATGACAGAATTAGCTTAGTTAGCTCCAAAATGACCTATTTAATAAAAAATGACCTATACTTAGCTAATTATCCTCGAAATGACATAATTAGCTCCAAAAAGGCATCCTTAGCCAATTTAGCCTGAAGAAGGGAAGAAGACGAGAAGAAAGAGGAAAAATGAAACGAAGGAAGAAGAAGAAGAGGAGAAGAAGAAGAAGGAGAGGCAGGAGGATAAGAAAAAGGAGAAGAAGGAGGAGAAGAAGGAGAAGGAGCTCCTCCTTCTCCTTCTTCTTCCTCCTCCGTCTCATTCTTCTTTTCTTCTTCTTGTCCTCTTCCTTCTCCTTCTCCTCCTCCTCCTCCTCCTTCTTTTACTTCTTCTTCTCTTTCTCTTCTTCTACGTAGCTTAGACTCATCCAAGAAAGGCTAAATTGGCTAATTATCCTACGAAATGACAGAATTAGCTTAGTTAGCTCCAAAATGACCTATTTAATAAAAAAATGACCTATACTTAGCTAATTATCCTAGAAATGACATAATTAGCTCCAAAAAGGCATTCTTAGCCAATTTAGCCCGAAGAAGGGGACAAGACGAGAAGAAAGAGGAAAAATGAAAGGAATGAAGAAGAAGAAGAGGAGAAGAAGAAGAAGGAGAGGGAGGAGGATAAGAAGAAGGAGAAGAAGGAGGAGAAGAAGGAGAAGGAGCTCCTACTTCTCCTTCTTCTTCCTCCTTCTTCCTCCTCCTTCTCCTTCTTCTTTTCTTCTTCTTCTCCTCTCCTTCTCCTTCTCCTCCTCCTCCTCCTCCTTCTTTTACTTCTTCTTCTCTTTCTCTTCTTCTACGTAGCTTAGACTCATCCAAGAAAGGCTAAATTGGCTAATTATCCATATAAATGACAGAATTAGCTTAGTTAGCTCCAAAATGACCTATTTAATAAAAAATGACCTATACTTAGCTAATTATCCTCGAAATGACATAATTAGCTCCAAAAAGGCATCCTTAGCCAATTTAGCCCGAAGAAGGGGACAAGACGAGAAGAAAGAGGAAAAATGAAAGGAAGGAAGAAGAAGAACAGGAGAAGAAGAAGAAGGAGAGGGAGGATAAGAAGAAGGAGAAGAAGGAGGAGAAGAAGGAGAAGGAGCTCCTCCTTCTCCTTCTTCTTCCTCCTTCTTCCTCCTTCTCCTTCTCCTTCTTATTTTCTTCTTCTTCTACTCTTCCTTCTCCTCCTCCTCCTCCTCCTCCTTCTTTTACTTCTTCTTCTCTTTCTCTTCTTCTACGTAGCTTAGACTCATCCAAGAAAGGCTAAATTGGCTAATTATCCATCTAAATGACAGAATTAGCTTAGTTAGCTCCAAAATGACCTATTTAATAGAAAATGACCTATACTTAGCTAATTATCCTTGAATTGACATAATTAGCTCCAAAAAGGCATTCTTAGCCAATTTAGCCCGAAGAAGGGGACAAGACGAGAAGAAAGAGGACAAATGAAAGGAAGGAAGAAGAAGAAGAGGAGAAGAAGAACAAGGAGAGGCAGGAGGATAAAAAGAAGGAGAAGAAGGAGGAGAAGAAGGAGAAGGAGCTCCTCCTTCTCCTTCTTCGTCCTCCTCCGTCTCATTCTTCTTTTCTTCTTCTTGTCCTCTTCCTTCTCCTTCTCCTCCTCCTCCTCCTCCTTCTTTTACTTCTTCTTCTCTTTCTCTTCTTCTACGTAGCTTAGACTCATCCAAGAAAGGCTAAATTGGCTAATTATCCTACGAAATGACATAATTAGCTTAGTTAGCTCCTAAATGGTCTATTTAATAAAAAATGACCTATACTTAGCTAATAACCTAGAAATGACATAATTAGCTCCAAAAAGGCATTCTTAGCCAATTTAGCCCGAAGAATGGGACAAGACGAGAAGAAAGAGGAAAAATGAAAGGAATGAAGAAGAAGAAGAGGAGAAGAAGAAGAAGGAGAAGAAGGAGGAGAAGAAGGAGAAGGAGCTCCTACTTCTCCTTCTTCTTCCTCCTTCTTCCTCCTCCTTCTCCTTCTTCTTTTCTTCTTCTTCTCCTCTCCTTCTCCTTCTCCTCCTCCTCCTCCTCCTTCTTTTACTTCTTCTTCTCTTTCTCTTCTTCTACGTAGCTTAGACTCATCCAAGAAAGGCTAAATTGGCTAATTATCCATATAAATGACAGAATTAGCTTAGTTAGCTCCAAAATGACATATTTAATAAAAAATGACCTATACTTAGCTAATTATCCTCGAAATGACATAATTAGCTCCAAAAAGGCATCCTTAGCCAATTTAGCCCGAAGAAGGGGACAAGACGAGAAGAAAGAGGAAAAATGAAAGGAAGGAAGAAGAAGAACAGGAGAAGAAGAAGAAGGAGAGGGAGGATAAGAAGAAGGAGAAGAAGGAGGAGAAGAAGGAGAAGGAGCTCCTCCTTCTCCTTCTTCTTCCTCCTTCTTCCTCCTTCTCCTTCTCCTTCTTATTTTCTTCTTCTTCTACTCTTCCTTCTCCTCCTCCTCCTCCTCCTCCTTCTTTTACTTCTTCTTCTCTTTCTCTTCTTCTACGTAGCTTAGACTCATCCAAGAAAGGCTAAATTGGCTAATTATCCATCTAAATGACAGAATTAGCTTAGTTAGCTCCAAAATGACCTATTTAATAGAAAATGACCTATACTTAGCTAATTATCCTTGAATTGACATAATTAGCTCCAAAAAGGCATTCTTAGCCAATTTAGCCCGAAGAAGGGGACAAGACGAGAAGAAAGAGGACAAATGAAAGGAAGGAAGAAGAAGAAGAGGAGAAGAAGAACAAGGAGAGGCAGGAGGATAAAAAGAAGGAGAAGAAGGAGGAGAAGAAGGAGAAGGAGCTCCTCCTTCTCCTTCTTCGTCCTCCTCCGTCTCATTCTTCTTTTCTTCTTCTTGTCCTCTTCCTTCTCCTTCTCCTCCTCCTCCTCCTCCTTCTTTTACTTCTTCTTCTCTTTCTCTTCTTCTACGTAGCTTAGACTCATCCAAGAAAGGCTAAATTGGCTAATTATCCTACGAAATGACATAATTAGCTTAGTTAGCTCCTAAATGGTCTATTTAATAAAAAATGACCTATACTTAGCTAATAACCTAGAAATGACATAATTAGCTCCAAAAAGGCATTCTTAGCCAATTTAGCCCGAAGAATGGGACAAGACGAGAAGAAAGAGGAAAAATGAAAGGAATGAAGAAGAAGAAGAGGAGAAGAAGAAGAAGGAGAGGGAGGAGGATAAGAAGAAGGAGAAGAAGGAGGAGAAGAACGAGAAGGAGCTCCTCCTTCTCCTTCTTCTTCCTCCTTCTTCCTCCTCCTTCTCCTTCTTCTTTTCTTCTTCTTCTCCTCTTCCTTCTCCTTCTCCTCCTCCTCCTCCTGCTCTTCCTCCTTCTTTTACTTCTTCTTCTCTTTCTCTTCTTCTACGTAGCTTAGACTCATCCAAGAAAGGCTTAATTGGCTAATTATCCATCTAAATGACAGAATTAGCTTAGTTAGCTCCAAAATGACCTATTTAATAAAAAAATGACCTATACTTAGCTAATTATCCTAGAAATGACATAATTAGCTCCAAAAAGGCATTCTTAGCCAATTTAGCCCGAAGAAGGGGACAAGAAGAGAAGAAAGAGGAAAAATGAAAGGAAGGAAGAAGAAGAAGAGGAGAAGAAGAAGAAGGAGAGGGAGGAGGATAAGAAGAAGGAGAAGAAGGAGGAGCTCCTCGTTCTTCCTCCTTCTCCTTCTCCTTCTTCTTTTCTTCTTCTTCTCCTCTTCCTTCTCCTTCTCCTCCTCCTCTTCCTCCTCCTCCTTCTTTTACTTCTTCTTCTCTTTCTCTTCTTCTACGTAGCTTAGACTCATCCAAGAAAGGCTAAATTGGCTAATTATCCATCTAAATGACATAATTAGCTTAGTTAGCTCCAAAATGACCTATGTAATAAAAAATGACCTATACTTAGCTAATTATCCTTGAAATGACATAATTAGCTCCAAAAAGGCATTCTTAGCCAATTTAGCCCGAAGAAGGGGACAAGAGGAGAAGAAACAGGAAAAATAAAAGAAAGGAAGAAGAAGAAGAGGAGAAGAAGAAGGAGAGGGAGGAGGATATGAAGAAGGAGGAGAAGGAGGAGAAGAAGGAGAAGGAGCTCCTCCTTCTCCTTCTTCTTCCTCCTTCTCCTTCTCCTTCTTCTTCCTCCTTCTTCCTCCTTCTCCTTCTCCTTCTTCTTTTCTTCTTCTTCTCCTCTTCCTTCTCCTTATCCTCCTCATCCTCCTTCTTTTACTTCTTCTTCTCTTTCTCTTCTTCTACGTAGCTTAGACTCATCCAAGAAAGGCTAAATTGGCTAATTATCCTACGAAATGACATAATTAGCTTAGTTAGCTCCTAAATGGTCTATTTAATAAAACATGACCTATAGTTAGCTAAGTTCTCTCCTAAATGACATAATAAGGCTTACGTAGCTGCAACATGACCTATTCCCCCTAACTTAGGTATTAAATGGCCTATAATTAGCCTAGCTAGATCAAAAATGGCTTAATAAGCATAGTTTGCTCCGGAATTACCTATTTTACCCAAGTTAGCTCTGAAACGACCTATAGTTAACTAGGGTTCCACCTAAATGACATAATTAGCTTAGTTAGCTCCTGAATGGTTTATACTTAGCTAATTTCTCTGCGAAATAACCTATATATGCACTACTTCATCTAGTATTATTCTTCTAACTTTCTTATTTGTCATTTTGCAGATTACCTTCTTTTACGTCTTCTTCTCTTTCTCTTCTTCTACGTAGCTTAGACTCATCCAAGAAAGGCTAAATTGGCTAAATATCCATATAAATGACAGAATTAGCTTAGTTAGCTCCAAAATGACCTATTTAATAAAAAATGACCTATACTTAGCTAATTATCCTCGAAATGACATAATTAGCTCCAAAAAGGCATCCTTAGCCAATTTAGCCCGAAGAAGGGGACAAGACGAGAAGAAAGAGGAAAAATGAAAGGAAGGAAGAAGAAGAACAGGAGAAGAAGAAGAAGGAGAGGGAGGATAAGAAGAAGGAGAAGAAGGAGGAGAAGAAGGAGGAGAAGAAGGAGAAGGACCTCCTCCTTCTCCTTCTTCTTCCTCCTTCTTCCTCCTTCTCCTTCTCCTTCTTATTTTCTTCTTCTTCTACTCTTCCTTCTCCTCCTCCTCCTCCTCCTCCTTCTTTTACTTCTTCTTCTCTTTCTCTTCTTCTACGTAGCTTAGACTCATCCAAGAAAGGCTAAATTGGCTAATTATCCTACGAAATGACATAATTAGCTTAGTTAGCTCCTAAATGGTCTATTTAATAAAACATGACCTATAGTTAGCTAAGTTCTCTCCTAAATGACATAATAAGGCTTACGTAGCTGCAACATGACCTATTCCCCCTAACTTAGGTATTAAATGGCCTATAATTAGCCTAGCTAGATCAAAAATGGCTTAATAAGCATAGTTTGCTCCGGAATTACCTATTTTACCCAAGTTAGCTCTGAAACGACCTATAGTTAACTAGGGTTCCACCTAAATGACATAATTAGCTTAGTTAGCTCCTGAATGGTTTATACTTAGCTAATTTCTCTGCGAAATAACCTATATATGCACTACTTCATCTAGTATTATTCTTCTAACTTTCTTATTTGTCATTTTGCAGATTACCTTCACTTCACGGGAAGCTTGGAAAATATTGATGGAATGCTTGAAGATGATTTCTTGTACCATGGGTTGCATTGAAACTATTGTAGTATATGAATATATGAAACTTTGTATGCACGTGGATGAAACTGGTGTAATATATGGTTTGGTACGGATGCAACTTGAAAGTTGGATATAAGAGGTTATTTTAATATGGTTATGAGTACGGAAAGAAATTTATTTATGTCAAATATATATATATATATATATCCTGATTATTGTTAAAAATGCTGGATATAACAAAAAATAAATAAAAAAGGGGCTGGTTCCCCTCTTTGCCGTCTGCCCCCACATGGCAAAGGGGGGAAGGCAAATGGCAAAGGGGGGAATCTGCCCCTCTCTCCCCCCTCTTTGCCGTCCGCCCCCACATGGCAAAGGGGGGAAGGCAGACGGCAAAGGGGGGAATATGCCCCCTCTCTCTCCCCTCTTTGTCGTCTGCCCCCACATGGCAAAGGGGGGAAGGCAGACGGCAAAGGGGGGAATCTGCCCCCTCTTTCTCCCCTCTTTGTCGTCTGCCCCCACATGGCAAAGGGGGGAAGGCAGACGGCAAAGAGAGGAGGCCTGCCGTTAACACTTAACGGGGGCGTTGCAATATGTGCCGTCCCATTTATTTTGCCGTCTGCCCCCTCATGGCAAAGATTCTTTGCCGTCCGCTTTGGGAAAGCAGACGGCAAAGAACCTCTTCACCGGAATTTTTTTTGCCGTCTACTTTGCCGTTAGCTGACCGACGTCAAAGCCTTTGCCGTCCGCCTTGGCAGACGGCAAATTTCTGAATTTCAGTAGTGGGTTGATTTCTCAACAAAATAGGATAGGACTGACTACATTAGTTAGTTAGCTTATTATTTTAATAAATCAAAATGATTATAAAAATATTAAAAACATGTGGTATTTTTTCTCCCATTGCAACGCACGGGCCCTTTTGCTAGTGGGTACCAAATTATTGTAAACCAATCACGAGGCGGCGAAGACCATACGTATCTGAGCTGCTGAATGAGAGAGGTGCTTGGCTCCTTGATCTCCGCTAACAATATTTCTCGCCTACAAATGTTAATGAAATCGTCAAATTTCGAACTTCGTCTCATTTTGGTGCTGACGTCCTGACATGAGAACCAGAGCGGAATGGGAAATTCTTTGTCCAGAGCGTGTACCGGCTAGTGCTCGATGATCATATTCGTCCATCTTCTGTCGCGTCTAGCAGGGAACCGTACGGGCGACGGGCCGTCTATGGAGGTGCCCTGCTCCTCCAAATGTGTGTGTGTTTGAGTTGTGGGTGGCTACTAATTGTCTACCCACTTGGAAAAATAAGAAAATTCTAAATTTGAAGTTTCTAATATGTGTCCTTTGTGTGCCACTGAATGGGAGGACACGTTCCATGCTCTTTGTAGGTGCCCTCGAGCGGTCGCATTGTGAAGATCAACGATGAAACATTTGAATCTTCCTGATGTCCGATGGCTGGTGAACACATGGTCGGAGTGGCTCCTCCATGTGCTGCCAGAGCTGGTGGAAGAGAGACGCTTGTTCATGCTCATGATGTTATGGAATATGGATATGTTGGCATGTGCAGAACGAGATAGTCCACAACAAACGCCGCCACCTGTCGAGGTGTCAACCTGATTCCTCTCTAGCTATATTACTTCCTACTAGCCTTGCAGGCTGATCCACAACCTAATAACGTCAAAGGAAAATATGTATTGGATAAATAAAATGCACGACATTATTTATGGAAATATGCCCTAGAGGCAATAATAAAGTGGTTATTATTATATTTCCTAGTTCATGGGTGTTCGATTCATCACAATGTAACTAGATTATTGACTCTAATGCAAATGGGAGACTGTTGGAAATATGCCCCAGAGGCAATAATAAAGTAGTTATTATTATATTTCCTAGTTCATGATAATTGTCTATTATTCATGATATAATTGTATTAACCAAAAACCGTAATACATGTGTGAATATATAGATCACAATGTGTCCCTAGCGAGCCTCTAGTTGGCTAGCTCGTTGATCAATAGATGATCACGGACATTGGATGTCATTGATAACGGGATCACATCATTAGGGAATGATGTGATGGACAAGACCCAATCCTAAGCATAGCACTAGATCGTGTTGTTCGTCTGCTAAAGCTTTTCTAATGTCAAGTATCATTCCTTAGACCATGAGATCGTACAACTCCCGGATACAGTAGGAGTGCTTTGGGTGTATCAAATGTCACAACGTAACTGGGTGATTATAAAGGTGTACTACATGTATCTCCAAAAGTGTTTGTTGGGTTGTACAAATCGAGACTAGGATTTGTCACTTTGTGTGACGGAGCTGTATCTCTGGGCCCACTCGGTAATCCATCATCATAATGAGCACAATGTGACTAAGGAGTTAGCCACGCGACGATCTGTTGCAGAACGAGTAAAGAGACTTGCTGGCAACGAGAATGAACAAGGTATAGGGATACCGACAATTGAATCTCTGGCAAGTGTCATACCGGTAGACAAAGCGAATTGCATACGGGATTGATTGAATCCACGACATCGTGGTTGATCCGGTTAGGTCTTCGTGGAACATGCGGGAACCAACATGGATATCCAAACCCCGATGTTGGTTATTGACCGGAGAGGTGTCTCGGTTATGTCTGCATGGTTCCCGAACCCGTAGGGTCTACACACTTAAGGTTTGATGACACTAGGGTTATTATGGGAATAGTATAGGAGGTTACGAAAGGTTGTTCGGAGTCCCGGATGAGATCCTGTACGTCACGAGGAGCCTTGGAATGGTCCGGAGGCAAAGATTCATATATAGGAAGTGAGGTTTTGATCGCCGGAAGTGTTTCGAGAATCAACGGTAATGTACCGGGACCAGCAGAAGGGTTCCGGGGGTCCATCGGGAAGGGCTACCAGCCCCATAAGGCTACATGGGCCCAGAGTGGTAGGGGACCAATCCCTAGATGGGCTGGTGCGCCTACCACCTCAGCCCAAGGCGCAAGAGAGGGCCAAGGGGGGCAAACCCTAGGCGTGGGGGCTGCCTTGGGTGCCAAGCCCACCCTAGGGCGTCGCCCCTCCTCCACTTGGCCGTCAGCCTCTCGCCATCTAGGGCTGCCGCACCACCTAGGGTGGAAATCCTAGGGGTGGCGCACCCTCCTCCCTCTCGTCCTATATAAACCCAAGGGGTTTTGGGGCTGCACACAGAATTGACCTCTCTCCCTCGGCGCAACCCTACTTCTCCTCCTGCTCGTCCTCCGTAGAGCTTGGCGAAGGGCCGTTGTGCTGCCGGAGCTCTCCCTCAACCTCTCCTCTCTCCTTGCTAGATCAAGGCGTAGGAGATGTCATCGAGCTGCACGTGTGTTGAACGCGGAGGCCCTGTTGTTCGGCGCTTAGATCGCAATACACCGCGATCTGAATCACTACGAGTACGACTCCATCAATCGCATTCTAGCAACGCTTCTGCTTAGCAATCTTAAAAGGTATGAAGATGCTCTACCCCATTGCTCGTTGCTGGTTTCTCCTAGATAGATCCTTGTGAAGCATAGGATTTTTTTTGAAATTACTATGTTCCCCAACAGTGGCATCCGAGCTAGGTTCTATGCGTAGATTCTATGCACGAGTAGAACACAAAAGTTGTGGGCGATGATTTTGTCAATTGGTTGTCATTACTAGTCTTATCTTGATTCGGCGGCATCGTGGGATGAATCGTCCCGGACCGACTTTACACGTACTCTTACTTGAGACTGGTTCCACCGATCGACATGCACTTGTTGCATAAGGTGGCTAGCGGGTGTTTGTCTCTCCCACTTTATAGTCGGATCGGATTCGATGAAGAGGGTCCTTATGAAGGGTAAATAGCATTGGCATATCAACGTTGTGGCTGTCACGTAGGTAAGAAGCGTTCTTGCTAGAAACCCAAATCAGCCACGTAAAACTTGCAACAACAATTAGAGGACGTCTAACTTGTTTTTGCAGGGTATGCTATGTGATGTGATATGGCCAAAAGGATGTGATGTATGAGATTGATCATGTTCTTGTAATAGGATTCACGACTTGCGTGTCGATGATTATGACAACCGGCAAGAGCCATAGGAGTTTTCTTAATTTATTGTATGAGATGCAACGCCATGTGATTACTTTACTTTATTGTGAACCGTTAGCTATAGTAGTAGAAGAGTAGTTGGCAAGACGACTTCGCATAGACACAATGATGGAGATCATGGTGTCATGTCGGTGATAATGATGATCATGGTGCCCCGAAGATGGAGATCAAAGGAGCAAGCTGATATTGGCCATATCATGTCACTATATGATTGCATGTGATGTTTATCATGTTTTTCATCTTATTGCTTAGAACGGTGGTAGCAAAGATAAGATGATCCCTCATTAAAATTTTGAGATAAGTATTCCCTTAAGTTTGCATCGTTGTGAAGGATCGTTATCTCGAAGCACCACGTGATGATCGGGTGTGATAGATTCTAACGTTCGAATACAACGAGTGTAAGCCAGATTTACACATGCAAAACACTTAGGTTGACTCGATGAGCCTAGCATGTACCGACATGCCCTTGAATACGGGAGACTGAAAAGTCGGACATGAGTCGTATCGATGATACGATCAGCATGGAGATGCTCACCATTGATAACTAGTCCGTCTCACGTGATGATCGGACACGGGCTAGTCGACGTGGATCATGTAACACTTGGATGACTAGAGGGATGTCGATCTAAGTGGGAGTTCATTAAATAATTTTGTTAGATGAACTTAACTATCATGAACTTAGTCTAAATTTGTCTTTACAAATGTTGTAGATCTAATGTCCAACGCAAATGTCCCATTCAACTTCAACACGTTCCTAGAGAAAACCAAGCTGAAAGACGATGGGAGCAACTATGCGGACTAGGCTCGTAACTTGAAGCTCATCCTCATGCCTTCCAAGAAGGCATATGTCCTTGATGCACCGCTAGGTGATCCTCCCATTCCCGCGGCAACCCAGGACATTAGGAACGCTTGGAAGTCGCGGAGTGAGGACTACTCTCTGGTTTCGTGCGACATGCTTTATAGTTTAGAACTGGGGCTCCAAAGGCGTTTTGAGCAACATGGAGCATATGAGATGTTCGAGGAGCTGAAAATAATTTTTCAAGCTCATGACCGGGTCGAAAGATATGAGGTCTCCGACAAGTTCTTTAGCCATAAGATGGAGGAGAATAGTTCTGTCAGTGAGCACATACTTAGAATATCTGGGTTGTACAACCGCTTGACTCAGTTGGGAGTTGAACTTCCAGATGACGCGGTCATTGAAAGAATCCTCCAGTCGCTTCCACCTAGCTATAAGGGCTTTGTGATGAACTACAATATGCAAGGGATGGAGAAGACCATTCCTGAGTTGTATTCAATGCTGAAATCTGCAGAGGTAGAAATCAAGAAAGAACATCAAGTGTTGATGGTGAATAAGACCACCAGTTTCAAGAAAGGCAAGGGTAAAAAGAAGTTCAAGAAAGATGGCAAAGCAGTTGCCGCGCCCGGTAAACAGTTGTCGGGAAGAAGCCAAAGAAAGGACCCAAGCTTGAGACTGAGTGCTATTACTGCAAGGGAACCGGTCACTCGAAGCAGAATTGCCCCAAATACTTAGCGAATAAGAAGGCCGACAACGTCAAAGGTATATATGATATACATGTTATTGATGTGTACCTTACCAATGCTCATAATACCACATGGGTATTTGATACTGGTGTTGTTGCTCACATTTGCAACTCAAAACAGGAACTGCGGAACAAGCGTAGGCTAGCAAAGGAGGAGGTGACGATGCGCCTCGGGAATGGTTCCAAGGTCGATGTGATCACCGTCGGCACGCTGCCTCTACATCTACCTTCGGGCTTAGTTTTAAACCTTAATAATTGTTATTTACTACCAGCTTTGAGCATGAACATTGTATCAGGATCTCGCTTGATGCAAGATGGCTACTCATTTAAATAAGAGAATAATGGTAGTTCTATTTATATGAGTGGTATGTTTTAAGGTCATACCCCGCTGGTCAATGGTTTATTCTTAATGAATCTCGAATGTGATGTTACACATATTCATAGTGTGAGTACCAAAAGATGTAAGGTTGATAATGATAGTCCCACATACTTGTGGCACTGCCGCCTTAGTCATATCAGTGTCAAGCGCATGAAGAAACTCCATACGAATGGACTTTTGGAGTCACTTGATATTGAATCATTTGACACATGCGAACCGTGTCTCATGGGCAAGATGACCAAGACTCCGTTCTCCGGAACAATGGAGTGAGCAACCAACTTATTAGAAATAATACATACCAATGTATGTGCTCCAATGAGCGTTGAGGCTCATGGAGGTTATCGTTATGCCCTCATCCTCACTGATGATTTAAGTAGATATGGGTATGTCTACTTAATGAAACACAAGTGTGAAACCTTTGAAAGGTTCAAGGAATTTCAGAGTGAGGTAGAGAATCAACGTGACAAGAAAATAAAGTTCTTGCAATCTGATCGTGGAGGAGAATATTTGAGACACGAGTTTCGCACACACCTAAGGAAATGTGGAATTCTTTCACAACTCATGCCGCCTGGCACACCGCAGCGTAACAATGTATCTGAACATTGTAATTGCACCTTATTGGATATGGTGCGATCTATGATGTCTCTCACTGATTTACCGCTATCATTTGGGGGATCTGCATTGGAAACTGCCGCATTCACGTTAAATAGGGCACCGTCTAAATCCGTTGAGACGACACCGTATGCCTTATGGTTTGGCAAGAAACCTAAGCTGTCGTTTCTGAAAGTTTGGGGCTGCGATGCTTATGTGAAGAAACATCAAACTGAGAAGCTCGAACCCAAAGCGGAAAAATGCGTCTTCATAGGATACCCTAAGGAAACTATTGGGTATACCTTGTGTCTTAGATCCGAAGGAAAAATATTTGTTGCCAAGAATGGATCCTTTCTAGAGAAAGAGTTTCTCTCGAAAGAAGTAAGTGGGAGGAAAATAGAACTTGATGAGGTAATTGTACCTCCTCTCGAACCGGAGAGTACCGCAGCACAAGAAAATGTTTCTCAGGTGCCTGCACCGGCAAGAGAAGAAGTTAATGATGATGATCATGAAACTTCGATCAAGTTGCTATTGAACCTCGAAGGTCCACAAGGACACGTTCTGCACCAGAGTGGTACGACAACCCTACCATGGAAATCATGTTGTTAGACAACAGTGAACCTTCGAACTATGAAGAAGCGATGGTGGGCCCTGATTCCAAGAAATGGCTTGAAGCCATGAAATCCGAGATAGGATCCATGTATGAGAACAAAGTATGGACTTTGGTGGACTTTCCCGATGATCGGCGAACCATAGAAAATAAATTGATCTTTAAGAAGAAGTCTGACGCTGATGGTAATGTGACCATCTATAAGGCTCGACTTGTTGCTAAGGGTTATCAACAAGTTCAAGGGATTGACTACGACGAGACCTTCTCACCCCTAGCGATGCTGAAGTCAGTCCGAATCATGTTAGCAGTTACCGCATTTTATGATTATGAAATCTAGCAAATGGACGTCAAAATGGCATTCCTGAATGGCTTTCTTAAAGAAGAATTGTATATGATACAACTAGAAGGTTTTGTCGATCCTAGCAATGCTAACAAGGTATGCAAGCTCCAGCGCTCCATCTATGGGCTAGTGCAAGCATCTCAGAGTTGGAACATTCGCTTTGATGAGGTGATCAAAGCTTTTGGGTTTGTACAGACTTACGGAGAAGCCTGTATTTACAAGAAAGTGAGTGGGAGGTCTGTAGCATTTCTCATATTATATGTGGATGACATATTGTTGAGGGGAAATGATATAGAACTTCTGGAAAGCATAAATGCCTATTTTAATAAGAGTTTTTCAATGAAGGACCTTGGAGAAGCTGCTTACATATTAGGCATCAAGATCTATAGAAATAGATCGACAAACCTCATTGGTCTTTCACAAAGCACATACCTTGACAAGATATTGAAGAAGTTCAATATGGATAAGGCCAAGAAGGAGTTCTTGCCTGTATTACAAGGTGTGAGGTTGAGTACGACTCAACGCCCGACCACGATAGAATATAGAGAAAAGATGAGTACCATCCCCTATGCTTTAGCCATAGGCTCTATTATGTATGCCATGTTGTGTACCAGACCTGATGTGAACCTTGCCATAAGTTTGGTAGGGAGGTACCAAAGTGATCCAGGAGCGGATCAATGGACATCATTCAAGAACATCCTTAAGTACTTGAAAAGGACTAAAGATATGTTTCTCATTTAAGGAGGTGCTGAAGAGCTCGTCGAAAAGGGTTATGTCGATGCTAACTTGAACACAGATCCAGATGACTCCAAGTCACAAACCGGATACGTGTATATTTTGAATAATGGGGCAGTTAGCTGGTGCAGTTCCAAGCAAAGCATCGTGGAGGCATCTACATGTGAAGCGGAGTACTGATACATCCATTTTGCATCACGCTTTCATGTTGATATTTATCGCTTTATGGGCTGTTATTACACTTCACGGTACAATACTTATGCCTTTTCTCTCTTATTTTGCAATGTTTACATGAAGAGGGAGAATGCCGTCAGATGGAATTCTGGCCTGAAAAAGGAGCAAGTTTGAGATACCTATTCTGTGCAACTCCAAAAGCCGTGAAAATCAACGAGGATTTTTTTTGGGATTTATAAAAAATACTAGACCGAAGAACTACCGGAGGGGCACCTGCAGGAGGCAACAAGCCTGCTAGGCGCGACCTCCCATGGGAGCGCCTAGGGGGCTTGTGGGCCCCCAACTGGCCCTCTGGCCCCCTCCTTTTGCTACAAGAAGGGTTTCATTCCAGAAAAAATCAAGAGGTGGATTTTCGGAGGATTCGCCGCCGCCACGAGGCGGAACTTGAGCAGAACCAATCTAGAGCTCCGGCAGGACGATCCTGCCGGGGAAACTTCCCTCCTGGAGGGGGAAATCGTCGCCATCGTCATCACCAACACTCCTCTCATCGGAGAGGACTCATCACCATCAACATCTACATCAGCACCATCTCGTCTCCAAACCCTAGTTCATCTCTTGTAAGCAATCTCCGTCTCACGACTCGGATTGGTACTTGTAAGGTTGCTAGTAGTGTTAATTACTCCTTGTAGTTGATGCTAGTTGGATTAGTTGGTGGAAGATTATATGTTCAGATCCTTGATGCTATTCATTACCTCTCTGGTCATGAATATGATTATTCTTTGTGAGTAGTTACTTTTGTTCCTGAGGACATGGGATAAGTGATGCTATAAGTAGTCATGTGAATTTGGTATTCGTTCGATATTTTGATGTGTTGTATGTTGTTTTTCCTCAAGTGGTGTTATGTGAACGTCGACTACATAACACTTCACCATTATTTTGGCCTAGAGGAAGGCATTGGGAAGTAGTAAGTAGATGATGCGTTGCTAGAGTGACAGAAGCTTAAACCCTAGTTAATGCGTTGCTTCGTAAGGGGCTGATTTGGATCCACTAGTTTAATGCCATGGTTAGACTTTGTCTTAATTCTTCTTTCGTAGTTGCGGATGCTTGCGAGAGGGGTTAATCATAAGTGGGATGCTTGTCCAAGTAAGGGCAGTACCCAAGCAACTGTCCACCCACATATCAAACTATCAATGTAGCGAACGCGAATCATATGAACATGATGAAAACTAGCTTGACAGAAATTCCCATGTGTCCTCGGGAGCGCTTTACCTCCTATAAGAGTTTGTCCAGGCTTGTCCCTTGCTACAAAAGGGATTGGGACACTTTGCTGCACCATTGTTGCTTTTGTTACTTGCTACTTGCTACGAATCATCTCACCGCACAACTACTTGTTACTGATAATTTCAGTGCTTGCAGATATTACCTTGCTGAAAACCACTTGTCAGATCCTTCTGCTCCTCTTTGGGTTCGACACTCTTACTTATCGAAAGGACTACGATAGATACTCTGTACTTGTGGGTCATCAAGTACATAGCTGCTTCAGAAGCAGCACAAGAAGGAGTCTGGATGAAGGAGTTCATCACCGACCTAGGAGTGGTACCCAGTGCGTCGGGACCGACGACTCTGTTGTGTGACAACACTGGAGCTATTGCCATTGCAAAGGAGCCCATGTTTCACAAGAAGACCAAGCACATCGAGCGCCGCTTCAACTCCATTCGTGGATACATTTAGGAGGGAGATATAGATATTTGTAAAGTACATACGGATTTGAATGTTGCAGATCCGTTGACTAAACCTCTTCCAAGAGTAAAACATGATCATCACCAAAACTCTATGGGTGTTCGATTCATCACAATGTAACTAGATTATTGACTCTCGTGCAAGTGGGAGATTGTTGGAAATATGCCCCAAAGGCAATAATAAAGTGGTTATTATTATATTTTCTAGTTCATGATAATTGTCTATTATTCATGCTATAATTATGTTAACCAAAAACCATAATACATGTGTGCATATATAGATCACAATGTGTCCCTAGCGAGCCTCTAGTTGGCTAGCTCGTTGATCAATAGATGATCATGAACATTGGATGTCATTGATAACGGGATCACATCATTGGGGAATGATGTGATGGACAAGACCCAATCCTAAGCATAGCACTAGATCGTGTTGTTCGTCTGCTAAAGCTTTTCTAATGTCAAGTATCATTCCTTATACCATGAGATTGTGCAACTCGCAGATACCGTAGGAGTGCTTTGGGGGTATCAAATGTCACAACGTAACTGGGTGATTATAAAGGTGCACTACATGTATCTCCAGAAGTGTCTGTTGGGTTGTACGAATCGAGACTAGGATTTGTCACTCCGTGTGACGGAGCTGTATCTCTGGGCCCACTCGGTAATCCATCATCATAATGAGCTCAGTGTGACTAAGGAGTTAGCCACGGGATTATCTTTTGCAAAACGAGTAAAGAGACTTGCCGGCAACGAGATTGAACAAGGTATAGGGATACCGACAATTGAATCTCTGGCAAGTGTCATACCGGTAGATAAAGGGAATTGCATACGGGATTGATTGAATCCCCGACATCGTGGTTCATCCAATGAGGTCATCGTGGAACATGCGGAAACCAACATGGATATCCAGACCCCGTTGTTGGTTATTGACTGGAGAGGTGTCTCGGTCATGTCGCATGGTTCCCGAACCCGTAGGGTCTACACACTTAAGGTTTGATGACACTAGGGTTATTATGGGAATAGTATACGTGGTTACCGAAGGTTGTTCGGAGTCCCGGATGAGATCTTGTACGTCACGAGGAGCTCTGGAATGGTTCGGAGGTAAAGATTCATATATAGGAAGTGATGATTTGATCGCCGGAAGTGTTTCTGGAATCACCGTAATGTACCGGGACCACCGGAAGGGTTCCTGGGGTCCATCGGGAAGGGCCACCAGCCCCATAAGGCTACATGGGCCCATAGTGGAAGGGGAACAGTCCCTAGATGGGCTGGTGCGCCTACCACCTCAGCCTAAGGCGCAAGAGAGGGCCAAGGGGGGCAAACCCTGGGCGTGGGGGCTGCCTTGGGCGCCAAGCCCACCCTAGGGCCTCGCCCCTCCTCCAGTTGGCCGCCGGCCCCTCCCCATATAGGGCTGCTGCACCACCTTGGGTGGAAACCATAGGGGTGGCGCACCTGCTCCCTCTCCTCCTATATAAACCCAAGGAGTTTTGGACTGCACACACAATTGACCTCTCTCCCTCGGCACAGCCCTACTTCTCCTCATCCTCATCCTCCGTAGAGCTTGGCGAAGCCGTGTCGGAATACCACGTAGCTCCATCGTCAGCACGTCGTTGTGCTGCCGGAGTTCTCCCTCAACCTCTCCTCTCTCCTTGCTGGATCAAGGCATAGGAGACATCACCGGTCTGCACGTGTGTTGAACACGGAGGTGTCGTTGTTCGGTGCTTAGATCGGAATCCAACGCGATCTGAATCGCTACGAGTACGACTCCATCAACCACGTTCTAGCAACGCTTCTGCTTAGAAATCTTCAAAGGTATGAAGATGCTCTACCCCATTGCTCGTTGCTAGTTTCTCCTAGATAGATCCTTGTGAAGGTTATGATTTTTTTTGAAATTACTACATTCCCCAACAATTGTCACATGTACGTGAGAAAAAGAAGAAGCTAGCTTGGGAGCCTCCTCCAGCGGGCTGGGTGGTGTTGCGCGTTGATGGCTCGTACTCCCAAGAGGATAACACAGCAGGTACAGGGATGGTGCTAAGAAATGATCATGGTGATATTATTTTTTCTTCTTATCGTGAGCTACGACACTCTGTGTCGTCCTTGGAATCTGAAATCGCTGCATGACCACCGAACAAGGAGAGGACAGATCTGCATACATGATAATGATGCAGGAGATCAAAGCATTGCTTCTCCAGGAGCAGAGATAATTCATAGTCAAGCAAGTGAGGCGAAAACAAAACATTGTTAGTCACTTTTTAGCAAACTATGGTAGAATAAAGAAGCGCACCGTGGTGTGGCTTCGTTCAAGACGTGATGGGGTACCTGACCTTTGTAATGCAGACTTGGTCGCCGCTTGACAAATGAATTTCCTTTTCCTTGAAAAAATAAAAGAAAATAATGTGCATAGAACATAGGGTCGACAAGAAAAAAAGTGTCGTGTTGCATGGCATATGTGACCAAGTTTTGATTTAGCATTCAAGTGTCGAAGAGTCTCTCCCTCGTCCAGCTAGTGAATAATTTCTTGCACTTTTTGTTATTGGCCCAATCAAAGTGGTTTCTTGTACTTCTTGCTCTTGTTTTGATCAAATAAGCTCTACATCCATCCTTTCACCGCTACCTAAAACCTGCAAATGGTAATGGCACACAAGAAATTAAAGGATGGAACATCGGGAGAAGCCCAATGGACAGAGGCCGCCAAGACCCACCTTTTTCCATGCTCAACACATGGTTAGCAGCATCAGAATAGCAAAGGTAGTGCCCAGCCAGGAGTCGGGGACAAACTTTGCAACGCAAGCCCCGGTGCACATTGTAGGATAAAAGCTGGTGTACTAGTCTTTTACTAAGAATTCACAATGTATATCATATGCCGGCTTTGTTTTTCAGAGGTGTTTATAAGGGTAAGGTGTGTGTGCGCGATCATAGAGATGAGTGTATGCGCGTGTATATAAGTGCTTGCGTCTGTACTGTATTAAAAAAATCACAATGTAATTTATATTTGTTTTAATTTCTCATAGTTCTGTTTTTAGTCCATCCATACGGGCCAACCAAACATGAGAATCAATGTCGGCTAACCACCCAAGTAGCAGTTAGGAAAGATATTACTTTCCAATGAAGTGCTGCTTTTTTGAATTTACCTTGTGCATGGCCATGCACGTGGTTAGGAGATGTCCACACACCATCAAATCTTCATGGGATCCACAAGATTGATTTCAATTCGAGTGCTATCGGGCCTTGCTTTTTTTAAACTTTGATAACTTTATTGGACCAAAAATGGTTACATCATCCACAACCCATGTTACAATTAGTGCCATCGGCTTCTCAATCCACATTGAGGGTGGGATCGAGACCGCTAGCCTAGCTAATTCTTGGGAGACACAATAACCTAAACGGTCCTGGAAACGGAAAGTGTATCCGGTTTCGGCGGTCCGGAGGAGTGCTCGGTTTAGAACTGTTAAAAAATTTCATGTTGAACGATGAGGGGCATCTTCTGGAATAGGAGAGGTCTACGTGACTTGGCTAAGACTCGATTTCTGGCTGAAGAAACCATAGAGCATCAGCTTGATTTTATTGCAATTATGGAGACGGGAAGGGACAATTTCACTTCTCAGTTCCTAAGTGCTCTATCAGTGGGTATCGATTTTGATTGGCACTGTCTCCCTCCAAGAGGAAGATCCGGGGGGATCTTACTTGGAGTCCGGTGTGACACAGTTTTTGTTAGAGAAGTGGTGTTAGGAGACTATGCGGTTAAGTTCAGCATTACATCCAAAGGGGATGGTTTCCGATGGGCTCTGGTAGCTGCATATGGGGCTGCTCAACCGGAATTAAAATCTGAATTTCTCGCTGATCTAGTACGGATTTGCGACGAGAAATTACCACTCTTAATAGGGGGTGATTTTAATATTATCAGGAGGGCTGATGAGAAGAATAATGACAATTTTGATGGTAGATGGCCATTTATGTTCAATACTATTATTGAGAGCCTAGACCTTCGGGAGATAGAACTCTCGGGTAGGAAGTTCACATGGGCGAATTCCCTACCAAATCAAACTTTTGAAAAGTTGGATAGAGTTCTCACAAGTACTGAATGGGAACAGAAGTTTCCTTTAGTGACGGTGTGTGCACTTCAAAGAGCAATCTCAGATCACACGCCACTTTTACTAGACTCTGGCAGTGCAAAGCATTTAGGTCATAAAGGTGGGTTCTCCTTTGAGTCTAGTTGGTTCTCAAGGGAGGGTTTCATGGATATGGTTGCCAAGGAATGGAAAAACAACTTGGGAGGGAAGTCCAGTGTGGATCGTTGGCAGAATAAGATTCGTCATCTTCGACAGTACCTTCGTGGTTGGTCTAAGAATGTAGCAGGATCCTATAAGGATGAGAAGGACAGGCTCATCAAACTTATAGACGAGCTTGATCAAAAAGCGGAGACCATCTTGTTGGATGTGAATGAGAGAGAGCTCAAGAACGAGACGGAGCAGAGGCTTCTTGTGCTCCTTAGAGAGGAGGAATTGAGATGGGCAACTAGAGCAAAGGTACGGGCTATTGTTCAAGGAGATAATAATACCAAATTTTTTCACTTGATTGCAAATGGCAAACATAGGAAAAAAGGATCTTGCAGCTTGAGCAGGATGAAGGTACAATTGTAGGTCATGAGAACCTAAAATTGTACATCTCCAATTATTATAAACGTTTGTTCGGTGCTCGTGATCATAGTTTTGTATCAATGGATGAGCAGCAGGTGACGGATATTCCTCAAGTTGGACAGGCTGACAACGAGTTGCTATCCGCTCCGTTCACTGAGAAAGAGGTGCTTGAGGCGATTGGGGGCATGAAGAGCGGTAAAGCCCCTAGGCCAGATGGGTTCCCAGCGGAGTTTTACAAAAAGTGCTGGCATATTATTATGGAAGATCTTATGGCAATGTTTGATGATCTGTTTGCTGGTCGCTTACAACTCTCTCATTTGAATTTTGGTGCCATAACGCTGTTACCAAAAAAAGAAGGGATGACTCGTATTGAGCAGTTTCGTCCAATCTTTTTGCCGAACGTTAGCTTTAAAATTTTCACAAAGGTGGGAACATACATGCTAACTTGGATGGCACACTCTGTCGTGCAGGATTCGCAAACTGCATTCATGCCGGGCCGAAATATTCTAGAGGGAGTAGTTGTCTTGCATGAGACTTTACATGAGATCCACTCGAACAAATTAGATGGGGTTATCTTCAAAGTGGATTTTGAGAAGGCATATGATAAAGTTAAATGGTCCTTCTTGCAACAAATACTGCGTATGAAGGGGTTCGACGAGCTTTGGTGAAAGCATGTTGACTGCTTTACTAAGAAAGGAAGTGTCGGGGTTAAGGTCAATGATGACATAGGCCACTTCTTCCAGACACTCAAGGGTCTCAGGCAAGGGGATCCGATGTCACCTATCTTGTTTAACATTGTTGCTGATATGTTGGCGCTTATGATTAAGATGGCCAACGAGAAGGATCTTGTAGGGGGACTTATTCCACATCTGGTAGATGGTGGGGTCTCTATTCTACAATATGCCGATGATACTATTCTCTTTATGGAGCATGATTTAAACAAGGCTAGAAATTTGAAACTCATCCTTTGCTTATTTGAGCAGCTATCTCGGCTGAAAATTAATTTTAATAAGAGTGAGTTGTTTTGTTTTGGAGAAGCCAAAAATCAACAAGACACTTACATTCAACTGTTTGGATGTCCAACTAGGAATCTGCCTTTTACGTATTTAGGTATTCCCATTCATCATCGGAAACTATCAAATAAGGAATGGAAATGTATTGAGGACCGATTCGAAAAGAAATTAAGTTGCTGGAAGGGCAAGTTATTATCTTACGGAGGAAGGCTGGTTCTTGTTAATCCAGTGTTAACTAGTATGCCTATGTTCCTTCTATCTTTCTTTGAAGTACCTGTAGAGGTAAGGAAAAGATTGGATTTCTATCGGTCCCGTTTGTTCTGGCAGAGTGATGAGGGTCGGACTAAATATAGGCTTACTAAATGGGATATTATTTGTCGGCCTAAAGATCAAGGAGGTTTAGGAATTGAAAATTTAGAAACCAAAAATAGATGTCTACTCAGCAAGTGGTTGTTTAGATTATGTAGGGAAACCGAAGGGATGTGGGTACAGATTTTGACGAATAAGTACTTACAGTCTAAAACATTATCGCAGGTCACAGCTAGGCCTATTGATTCACCCTTCTGGAAGGGGTTGATGTGGGTAAAAACTTCTTTCTTCAACAGAACTAGGTTTATTCTAGGTAATGGTGAATTGACTAGATTTTGGGAAGATTCATGACTAGGGAATAGTCCTCTAGCCATTCAATACCCGCGGTTGTACCATATTGCTCAACGTCCACAAGCGTCTGTTGCTGCAATATTGCGTGAGGTACCTCTAAATATTCAATTCCGTCGGTCCTTGGCGGGTGATACATGGACTAACTAGTTGCATCTTGTTCGAAGGTTAATGGATGTTAACCTCTCGGACAGACCCGATCGTGTTCTTTGGAAGCTAACCTCCAATGGGGTTTTCACGGTCAAATCTATGTATGTTGATCTCATAGATTCGCCACCTATTCCTAAATCGGTACATATCTGGAAGATCAAAGTCCCTCTTAGAATTAAGATCTTTATGTGGTTTGTTCATAAAGAAATTATTCTTACAAAGGATAATCTTGCCAAGCGAAATTGGAATGGGACGCTTAGATGCAGCTTTTGTCCGAGGGAAGAAACTATACAACACCTCTTTCTAGATTGTCCCATGGAAAAATTGGTTTGGCGCTCGCTTCACATTGCTTTCAAAATCACTCCTCCCAATAGTATTAACTCGTTATTTGGAACGTGGTTAAAGGGAATGGATGTTCAATCTGCTAAACTTATTCGTGTTGGAACATGTGCTCTGTTGTGGGCTCTTTGGAATAGCAGAAATGACTTAGTTTTTAACAGATTACGCGATATTCACTTTCTGTAGGTTATCTTCAGGGCTACCGCACTGATCCGCACGTGGTCATTACTCACTCGTGTGGCAGCCAGGAAGCTTTTGGATACTGGGTGTGTCCGATGGGAGATGGTAGCACAGGGTATCTTCAACCGGTTTGGATGGCGTCATATTAATAGAATAGGTGTTTAGTCATCTAGATCTTTCAGTCATCCCTGGTTTGGGCGAGTGTGTCGCCTAGTATCTTTTTGTTTTTTGGCCATTTGGCTGTGTACTATGCCGGATTTTGGCCTTTTTTAATATATGGCTGCATGCATCACTCGATGCAGAGGCCGGGGCTAAGCCTCCTTTTCGAAAAAAACAATTTGCCTCCTAGGGCGGTGGACAAAGGAAACCGAAGTCTAACCTATCATCGGGGCCAAACAATATGTGTAGATTGCAGCCGCATCCGAAGTCGGAAACCACCCTCGTTCATCATGCTGATCACCACCAAACAATCTGATTCCATGACCAACTTTCAAATTCCGAGTTATTGTGCAAATAGAAGGCCATGTCTTAAGGCATAAGCTTCGACAACAGCCGTGTACGAGACATGCTTGAGTTTTTCGCTCGACAACACAATGATGCCACCCTTGTCATCTCGAAGAACAAAACCCACGACTCTGTGTAAAGATTCTGCTGGAACACTGCATCCACATTGAGTTTCACAAAGACCCTACAACGACTTTCCCCATCCTTATCTCCTAATTCTAGAACCCTTCTCATACTTTTCACATAATTTGTTTTTAAGGTAGAGATTGATAGGGCAGATCAAGCCGGGACCTGCACCTCCTCACCATCAATGAACTATCACTGCTCCCACCATGTGTACCAGATGCCCACCAATATTAGGAGTTGGCTTGGGCAGAAACATCTGGTATCACGCTTGCTCTCGCGGGGACACATAGAATGTAGTCCAGGGAACCCGAGCCTGCTCTGTCCGTTGCATATGCCTCCTCAACGAAACCATCTAGCTTCAAACATCTCTAGATCTCGGCTGCCTTTGGGCATGTGAGTAAGGTATGCATGATAGCCTGACATCCACCCACACACATAGGGCAGTTGCTGGACGTTACAATGTGTGATTGCCTAAGACTCCCAAGCATGATAACAAACCATGTAGGACTTTCCACGCATGGATCTTGAACTTAACAAGGACTTGGGAATTCTGAAGCTTTGCCCAAATTGAATATAGGTGAGATGGCCCTCCTTCCAATCATTCATACCATCGGGCGAACTGATGATTTCATTCCACATAATATGTTGATCTCACTCAAACCGTATGATTCGTTTTGAACTTCTAGGATACAAAGTCTTCGATCACTCCATGCAGTGCCAGCGGAATAGAGAAAAATCTTTGAGCATTATTCGGCCAAAACACATCATTAATCATGTCATGGTCCCATAGACTAGTGACAAGACCGACCAAGTCTAAAACTTTAGGTGACAGGGTTGCCCCTCGAGGTGTGATCATGCATCCATTTGCACTAGAAGCTATCCATGTATCTGAGCAAATGTTTACTCAAGAGTCATCACCTATGCGCCAAATTGCAGCTCTCCTGAACGCGTTGATTCCCACACAAATGCTTTGCCATGTATATGAGCTTCCAGTCGTCGACTTTGCATGAAGTAATTTCCCATATCGATAATATTTAGCCCTCAAAATGTGTGCACAAAGAGAGTCACAGTTCTCTAGTAATCTCCATACCTACTTAGCAAGCAAAGCTAGGTTAAATCTATGCAATTCCGGAACCACAACCCACCTCTACCCTTTGGAACACAAAGTTTCCATGAATCTACCCAATGCATGTGCCAATGATTGTCATCATCACCCCACCGTATTTTAGTATTGCATTTGTCATTCCTTTACAAATATTCTTCGGAATTTTGAACACAGGCATCACAAAAACCATCGAGGACCCACAAGTATAGGAGATCAATTATAGTCCTTTTGATAAGTAAGAGTGTCGAACCCAACGAGGAGTAGAAGGAAATGATAAACTGTTTCAGAAAGGTATTCTCTGCAAGTGCTATGAGTTACAATGATAGATAGTTTGGTAGAAAGATAACTTTTAGCAAGTGACAAGTAGCAATAGTAACAAGTGTGCGAAAAATTGCCCAATCCTTTTTGTAGCAAAGGATAGGCCTGAAGGAACTCTTATCTAAACCAAAGCGCTCGCGAGGACACATGGGAAATTTTGTATAGTCATGTTCATCATGTTGAGTTGATTCGCGTTCGTTACTTTAATAATTTGATATGTGGGTGGACCCGCACTAAGGTGTTGTTATTACTTGAACAAGAAACCCACTTATGATTACTCCCTCTCGCAAGCATACACAACTACGAAAGAAGAATTAAGATAAATCTAACCATGGCATGAAACATATGGGTCCAAATCAGTCCCTTATGAAATAACACATAAACTAGGTTTAAGATTTTATCACTCTAGCAACCCATCATCTACTTATTACTCCATAGTGCCTTCCTTTAGGCCCATTAGATGGTGAAGTGTCATGTAGTCGATGTTCACAGGACACCAGTAAAGGAAGCAACAACATACATATCATCAAAATATCAAACGAATACCGACTTCACATGATCACTGATAACAAGACTTCTCCCATATCCCCAGGAACAAAAGTAACTAATCACTCATCATAAACATGTTCAAGACCAGAGTTTTAATAATGATTAAGGCTGTGAACATAATATATTTAGCCAAGTAAACCAACAAGCATCAACTATAAGATGTAATAAACACTACTAGTAACCCACATCTACCAGTCTGAGGTTTTGTGACAAAGATTGAATACAAGAGATGCTCTATGGTTTGAGAAGAGATGGTCCTGGTAAATATTTTGATGAATATTGGTCCTCCCACGAAGTAGGAAGTGTTGGTGATGACGATGGCTTCGATCTGCCCGCCCCGAAGAGAAATTTCCCCGGCAGAATCGCTCTACCGGAGAGCAAAAGGGCCTGTGCCAAGTTTTCCGCCTCAAGACGTCGGCGCTTCATCCCGAAAGTATCTTCTTATTTTTTCCTAGGTCAAAACACAACTTATATCAGGAGAGCAAGGTCGGGGCACCTGTGAGGGCCCCACAAGCTAAGAGGGCGTGCCTAGGGGGGGTGGGTGCGCCCTTTTGGCTTGTGGCGAGCAGGTGGCCCCCCTATAGTATAGTTTTGGCCCATAAATTCTCTTATATTCCACAAAAATTCTTGATGAAATTTTAGGTCATTTAGAGTCCAGTGAATGTTTCTTGGTTTTCAGGTCCAGAATTTCAGTTCCTGGCAATTACCCTCTTTGTGATGTACCTTGTAAATTCGGAGAGAAAATGCATAAGAATTGTATCGCAAAGCAGGATAATGGACAAGAATACTATAAATATTGATAGGAAATGACAATGCAAAATGGACGTATCAACTCCCCCAATATTAGACCTCGCTTGTCGTCAAGAGAAAGCCAAACTCGAAAATAATGACCACATAATTTGAGAGAGAGGTGTCGATAAAAGAATTATAAACATAAGAGTATCATGTAAATTGGCATAACAGCAAGTTTTTCATCATATATCTTCTCATAAACAAGTAACAATCTATCCACAATTATGGAAGTATGAAGCATAAACTTTATTGACAATCAACACTTTGTGTTCTTAGTCATTGATACAATCATAATTCATCATATTTCAGAGAAGAGTCTATGTAATAATTTTCATTTTAGCAAGTTCACATACTCAACTGTCATTTAGTATTCTATGATTGCTCACACTGATTGCATATTTTTGGAGCTAATGCTTCCATTGGATACATAGGAAGATAGGGTCATTGTTGTTTTTGCCACCCAACTCATTTACCTCAAGGATAATGTCAACCATAATGACTAATGATATCCTACATCCAACTGGACATGCATACATACATATATACATATATACATATATACATACATACATACATATATACATACATACACACACACACACACACACACACACACATATATATATATACTCCTGGGTGTATGTACTCCCATTCTTAATATACTTCATATACGCATTGGTTATACCTCTTTATCATTTTCAATATACTTTATTAAATATTCTAAGATACCTCAATATGAGTTTTGTTGAAAAAATATCAGTTGTGACGTACTTTTTGTAATATAACTTTTTCACGTAAACCTTTAAAAATATGTAAACTCACATGATTTTATTTATGAAACTCACTTTGAGGTATCTAGTACTTATTAATGGATCTTTCCCCAACACATGATGGTTGCCAACTAGAGAGTTAACAGGTAGGAAGAGGGATAGACATTATTGACTCGTGCATAAAAGTAAATACATGAAAGTAAAGGATAAGCCCTTTGTAGAGGGAAGCAAAGATTGTCATGCATTTTTTAATTTAGGATGTGCAAACTCTTAATGTAAATGAACATCACTTTGTATTACCCCTGATGATAGCAAACTTCATTATGCAGTGTGTCGCTTTTATTTCTTTGCCATCACAAGATTGTACAAAGCTTGATTTCCCTTGCAATAAAATATCATATATGTTTAGGAGCAATTTTTATTGCTTTTTGCACTGATAACAACTTATTTGAAGGATCTATTCAATCCATAGGTAGGTATGGTGGACTCTCATGGCAAGAAACTGGGTTTAAGGGTTATGGATGCACAAGTAGTTTCTCTACTTAGTGCGAATTTTTGGGCTAGCAAAGGATCTAAAGCAAGCACCACATGTTAGAGGATCCATGAAAATATAACTTCTGTGTGAATGTAAACAAACATAACCACTATGCTCTATTCCTTGTCCAACATCAACACATCGATCACTATATATTATTTGGTGGGGGCTCACAATCATAATCTAGCATGGATTGTATCAATGATTAATGCTATGTTTCTTTACTCCCAACAACATTTATCTATCATATTTTTTCTATGTGAAGTCATTACTCCCATGGGATTAGCATATGATTTTTCTGTTTCTTTTATTTTAATGTTATGATTGATGCATGAGAGTAAAGCAAGCAAACTCAAACTAATATTTATTATATAACTCTCACACTCGATTACAAGGATAGATAAATCTCAAAGCAGACACTCTAAGCAAAGCAATACTAAAATTTTATTTCTCTAAATCATGACATAACTAAGGATCAAACTTAATATAGCTGATAATGGTAAAAGTGACGATACGAAACTCTGGCACCTACCCCAAGCTTGGAAGAAGCTAAGGGTGGTGCCTCTACCCTCAAGTGTCCTTCTTGGTTGATGGTGGTGATGATGTAATTATTTTAGCGATGATGCTCCTTAGGATACATATCTCATCATTAAGCTTGCCAAGTTCTCTCTTAAGGTTTAGATTCTCCTTGCGAAGTTTCTTGGTGACGGTCATTCTCCTTCCATCAATGGATGGGTTTTGCTCGAGGAGGCAGCAGTGGTGTCTACCTATTGATACTTGTGATCTGCGTTGGGTTTTCCCCGAAGAGGAGGGGATGATGTAGAATAGTATATATAAGTATTTCCCTTAGTGAGAAGGAAGGTTAACGAACCAATAGGAGTATCACACAACTTCCCGTGTTCAACTCCTACATAGAGAAGAGAACACACTTGCACCCAACACGGGCAAAAGGGTTGTCAATCCGCTTTGACTCATTACTTGCAAGTAAATGATTAGTGTAGATGATAGTTGGATAAATATAAAGTAAAAAATAAATAAAAAGTAAACATTGGTTGCAAGGAAATAGTAGTGTTTGCAAATATATTTGAATAGACTCGGGGGGGGCATAGTGTTCACTAAAGGCTTCTCTCTCGAACAAGGCATATAGTGGGTAAACAAATTATTGTTGGGCAATTGATAGAAAAGTGCATAGTTATGCAATATTTATTCACAGCAATGGTCATGTGTATATAGGCATCACGTACATAAGCAAGTAGACTGACTCATGTCTGCATCCACTACTATTACTTCACCATCGAGCGATATCCAACACGCATCTAGACTATTAAGTAAAACAGAGTAATGCTTGGCGAATAAAGACATGATATAGACAAGAAAACTCCAATTAATATGAATCAAGCCTATAGTTTTATCCTTAGTGGAAACAATACAAATACATGTCTTCTGACCTACTTTGTCACTCGCATGTAGAGCATCGCAAGATTGAACCCACTACAACGCACCCCTCTCACTCAAGATAGATCAATCTAGTTGGCCAAACCAATCAATAGATCGGGGAGATTTACAAATCTATAATAATCATGGAAATAAGAATCAAATAATACTTCAGAGAAGACTCAAATATTTTTCATCAATAATCTGAACATAAACCCACAATTCATCGGGTCCCAACAAACGCACCCCACAAAATGATTACATAAGATAGATCACCACGAGAATCGCGGTGATTATGGCAATGAAGAACATAGAGAGAGAGAGCCATCTAGGTACTACCTATTGTCTCCTAGGTCTGTGTTGAACAACTCACACATCACCATGGGAGCAACAAGGATGATGTAAAGGCCCTCTATGATCGATCCCCCCTCCCACAAGGCACCGGAATGGGGCTCCAGATGGGCACATGGCGAAACAGAAGCTTGCAGCAGCGGAAAAAGTGTTTCGGAAGCTCCCTAGGGTTTTTGGAATATATGAGAATTTATAGGACAGAGAACGAGGTCAAGAGAGCCAGGAGGGGGACACAAGCTAATAGGGCGCAACCACTCCCCTGGGTGCGCCCTGTTGCATGTGGGCCCCTCGTGCGGTGCTACTTGTAAACTGGTTGGATTTTTATCCCTGAAGAGGAGAGGATGATGCATCACAATAGAGTAAGTATTTCCCTTAGTTAAGAAATAAAGGATGTAAATCCAATAAGAGAACCAAGCAACACCGCCACGTGCACACACAACGCAAACCTTCATACCCAACGCAAACGAGAGGTTGTTAATCTCTCGGTGGTCAAGAAACGAGATTAAATGATATATGATAGATTGATAAATAAATAAGAGATAAAAAGTTAAACAAGTATTTTTGTATAAGTAAATGAGGTTGATCTTATAATAAAAGTAGACCCCGGGGCCGTAGGATTCACTAGTGGCATCTCTCTCAAGAAAATAACATACGGTGGGTAAACAAATTACTGTTGGGCAATTGATAGAAAATAAAATAATTCTGACGCTATCCAAGGCAATAATCATGATATATGCAATGATCATGATATAGGCATCACATCCAAATCAAGTAGACCGACTATTGCATGCATCTACTACTATTACTTCATACATCGCTCGCTATCCAGCATGCATCTAGTGTATTAAATTCATAGGAACGAGGTAATGCATTAAGAACGATGACATGATGTAGTCAAGACAAAAGCACATAACAATTCATCCCAACTTGTTATCCTTAATGGCAACAACACATGTGTATCGACTCCCCTTCTCTCACTAGGACTGAACACAACAAGATCGAACCCATTACCGAGCACCTCTTCCCATTGCAAGAAGATCTAATCTAGTTGGCCAAACGCAACCAAAACTTAGGAGAAGAAATACAAGGCTATACTAAATTGTGCATAAAAGGGATCAACAAAGAACTCAAATAAAAAGAGGATAGATCTCATCATAAACTTACAATTCATCGGATCCCAACAAACACACCGCACAAAGTCATTAGATCGAATGGATCTCCATGAAGATCATGGAGACCATTGTATTGGGATACAAAGAGAGAGAGAGCCATCTAGCTACTACCTATGGACCCATAGGTCTGTGGTGAACTACTCACGCATCATCGGAGAGGCGGCAAGGTTGATGTAGAGCCCCTTTGTGATGAGTTCCCCCTTCGGTGGAGTACCGGAGAAGGCCTCGAGATGGGATCTTGAGAGAACAGAGGCTTGCGGCAGCGGACTAAGTATTTCATGGACTCCCATGAGGGTTTTGGAATATTGCTGAATTTATAGTGGAGGAGGTAGGGAAAATGGAGCGTGGAGGGGCCCACACAACATCAGGCCGCCCCCCTGGGGCGCGCCCTGGTGTCGTGTGGGACCCTCCGACAAGATCTTCCTTGGCATCCAAGTTCTAGGTGATCCTTATCCTCAATAAAAAGTCCTCAAAAAGTTTCGAGACGATTTGATCTTATCTGATATTGATTTCCTACGAAACAAAAATAGGGTAGAAAACAGGAACTAGCACTTGGCACTAAGTTAATAGGTTAGTCCCCAAAAATGATATAAAAAGGTATAAAATGATAATAAAAACATCCAAGAATAATAATATCATAACATGGAACAAGAAAAAAATAATAGATACATCGGAGACATATCATGCAACCACTGATCTTCTCCCGAAGCTTCTAGGTCTTCTTTTGGTCCAAACAAATCATCCAGAAGTTTCATTGTATTTGGACTCAGTTTGGTACTGCAAACTTGAAAAGCCAAAAAAATGCAAAAAACATCAAGTTTTACCTGGCACTGGGTTAATAGGTTAGTGCTAAAAAATAATATGAATCAACAAATAAATGCCCAAAAAGTATCCTAAAATGATAATATTATAGCATAGAATAATAAAAATATATAGATATGTTGGAAATGTATCACCCGCATACTATTATAAGGGGTGAAACATGTATTGGAAGGTGTAACCTTGTTTGGTAAGCTTGACCTTTTAATTCCACGTGCATATCTCTAGGTTAAGGTGGAGGTACTTCTTCTTCTTCTTCCTCATCACTTGAAGGCTGAATGCTCCTTAATAAGTCAGCCTCCACCTCTTCTTCCACTGACCACCCATAAGGATACATCCCGATAGACTTGGGGATTGGCAATGAGACCTGAAACATAGGTTTCTCGCTCTGAGTCTTGTGATGACATATTGCCTCCAAATGTGTGAGGAAAACAGCCCGAAACAAGAACAGAGGAGAAACTTGCGATGCGGTGGTCAAAACAGATGGGAGTATATACAATGGATTTTTCAACGTCAGAATATGTGCCGAGGAAGAAAATTCAGTCCAGGAGGCACATGAGGTGCTCGCAAGCTATGAGGGCGTGCCTTGATGCCTTGTGGCTCCCTCATGAGTCCCCTTGACTTGTTTTTATTTATGCAATTTTTCTGAAAGACCAAAACCAACAAGAAGTATTTTTATGTATTTTTTGGAGTTAGTTTACTTACCGTATCACATACCTACCCCTTTTCAGCTTTCTGGAGTACGTGTTCTGGAAGGTCTCTCTTATTTGTTCTTCTTGTGTCGTCACTTGAATAGTATTAGTTTCAACATTAATGGGCGTATCTGAAATAATTCTTTTCTCATTTACCACTCTCGAATTTGTGCCCTTGGAGTTGTTGA
Source organism: Hordeum vulgare subsp. vulgare (assembly GCF_904849725.1). NCBI lineage: Eukaryota > Viridiplantae > Streptophyta > Magnoliopsida > Poales > Poaceae > Hordeum > Hordeum vulgare. The sequence goes on along the minus strand of NC_058520.1, from coordinate 212,901,737 downwards.
TCTTGATGGCACCGGAGTGATATACCTCTATGACGATATAAGGTCATTCCCATTTGAAGAGAAGCTTACCTGCAAAAAAATCATAAACGGCAATTGTACAAAAGAATAACCTATTCTACATTGAACTCTGGTTTTCTGGTTCTCTTGTCATGCCATATTTTAAATTTTTCTTTAAACAACTTGTCATTTTAATAAGCTTGTGTCCTCCATTCATCTAATGAGCTATATCAAATAACCTCTTGATACTTGTGATCTACGTTGGGTTTATCTTGAAGAGGAATGGGTTATCGCAGCATAATGTGCGTAAGTATTTCCCTCGGTTGTGAATCCAAGGTTTATCGAACGAATAGGAAATCAACTACAACAGTTTCCTGCAGCTGCACACAAAAGAACAAACAACTTGCACCCAACACGGGCAAGAGGGTTGTCAATCCTCTTGTTCTTGTGATTTGCAAGCGAGGGAGGTGCGTAGATAATTGTAGATAGCAAGATAAAATAAAAACAAGTAAATGGAAGCAAGGTATTGGAGGTTTTTTTATATATGTTGTGAATAGACCCGGGGGGCCTAGTTTTCCCTAATGGCATACCTCATGAAAAGTAGCATATGGTGGGTAAACAAATTACCGTTGGGCAATTGACAGAAAAATGGATAGTTATGCGATATTCATGGCAATGATCATTTTTATATAGGCATCACGTCCATAAACAAATAGGCCGACTCCTACCTGGACCTATTACTATTAATCCACTCATCGACCGCTATCCAGCATGCATCTGGAGTATTAAGTAAAACAGAGTAATGCATGGAGAACAATGACATGATGTAGACAAAGTAAACTCAAGCAATATGAATAAACCCCATCGTTTTATCCTTAGTAGCAGAAACAGAAAGACGCATCTTGTCCCCTTCGGTCACTGGGATATAGAAATTCGCCAGGTTGAACCTACTACAACGCACCTATCTCACAGAAGAAATTTCAATCTAGCTAGCCAAACTATCTTAGTATATCGAAGAGAATTACGAAGCTATCATAATCACGCACGTAAGAATCATATAAGTATTTAGATTAGACTCAGATATTTATCATCAATAATCTGAACATAAACCCACAATTCATAGGATCCCAACAAACACACCGCACAAAAGGAATTACATCATGTGGATCAATGCGAAGATGCGATGACCATTGTATTGAAGATCAACAGAGAGAGATTGTTGATACATCCCCAACATATAGATAATTTATGAAGTATTCATTCCATGTTTGCCTATGTTTACAATACTTCTATATGGTTTTTCTACACTTAATATGATTTATTTAGAACTAACCCAGACTGGCGCTCTTCCCAGCAGAATTACCATGGTGTTGTTTTTTGTGCAGAAATAGAAGTTCTTGGAATTGGACAAAACTTTTTGACGATTTTTTTGGAAGAAATAGAAATAATGGAGCAAAGAACCACCAGAGGGGGGCCCTTGGTGCCCACTAGACACCAGGTCGCACCAACCCCTGTGGTGTGGGCTGATGTCTAGTGGGCACCTTGTGTCCCATCTTGGTGTGATTCCAACGCCCAAAAATCCGATAAATATAGAAACCTCCAGAAATAACCCTAGACGAGAAGTTCCGCCATCGCAGGCCTCTGTAGCCACGAAAAACCAATCTGAAGACGTTCAAGTACCCTCCCGGAGGGGATATCATCTCTGGTGGCCATCTTCATCTGGGCGGAGGCCAGGATGAGGGTTTCTACTAGTAGCTATGTGTTTAATATTTCACTCTCTCTTGTTTTCTTGAGATGTCATGATCTTGATATATCACGGGCCTTGTTAATATTGTTATGATGAATTGCGTCTTTCACTTTAAGATCTCGTTATGTTGGATTGAATATTCAGGTTTGAGAGCACATAATATATGTCTTGCATGCGGATACTCAAAATGTCATTGGGGTATTCAAGTGATTCACTTTATATATCTTGTGGCATCAACTCGCGGATTCCCGAGGTGACATTGGGCTAATCTAGGCATAGGGGTTGATTGCACGTTTTCATACTATGTTCTCTGATAGAAATCTAGGTGTGCTCCTTGAAGTTCTTTGCGTTGGATTGAGTATTATGAATCTGATTTTTTCATGGTGTTATTTTAGTACGAACTCTTGATAGATCGACCGGAAAGGATATCTTGTTATCTTAGTACAAACTCTTGGAAAGATTGATCACAAAGAATAACTTTGAGGTGGTTTCGCAACCTACAAACAATTTATTCTTATTTTCTCTGCTAGAGAGGAATTTTGGAGTGATTCTTCATCGCACATTGAGGGATTGTTATGTGATACAATTATATTAGCATTGTTGAGAGATTGCACTAGCGAAAGTACCGACCCTAGGCCTCATTTTCAAGCATTGCAATACCGTTTATGCTCACTTTTTCTATTTGCTACCTTGCTGCTTTTATTTATCCAGATTAAAAAAAATCAATATATACTATCATTACTACACTTGTATCACCATATCTTTGCCAAACTAGTGCACCTATAAAAATTACCATTGTATTTGGTGTGTTGGGGACACAAGAGAATTTTTATTATTTGGTTGGAGGGTTGTTTGAGAGACACCATCTTCATCCTACGCCTCCCACGGATTGATAAACCGTAGGTAATCCACTTGACGGAAATTTGCTACTGTCCTATAAAACTCTGTGCTTGGAGGCCCAACACGAGTCTACAAGAACAAGTTATGTAGTAGACATCAATTGCCATCTAGGTACTGGACATGGACCCATAGGTCTATGGTGAACTACTCACACACCATCGTGAGGGAATCAAGGTTGATTAAGAGGCCCTCCATGATCGATCCCCCATCCGACAAGGTGCCGGAACGAAGCTCGATATGGCCTCCCATCGGAAGAGAGACTTGCGGCGGCATAAAAAGTATTTTGGGAATCCTTTTGATGTTTTTATGGTATAAGAGAATTTATAAGCGAGAGAACGGAGTCGGGAGGGCCTCGAGGGACCCACAAGCCATCAGGGTGCCCCAGGACACATCGTGTTGGCTTGTGTGGCCCACATGTGCCCTCCAGCCTTCCTCCGATGCTTGTTGCTATTCTTTTGGTCCAAAAAAACCACCAAAAAGTTTCAGGTCAATTGGACTTCGTTTGGTATGGAAAACCTGAAAAGTGAAAAACATGCAGAAAACAACAACTAGAACTGGGCACTAGGCCAATAGGTTATTAATTAAAAGAATATAAATGGCTAAATAAATACCCCGAAAGTATTATAAAATGATAATATATCAGCATGGAGCAATAAAAAATTATAGATACGTTGGAGACGTATCAAGCATCCCCATGCTTAATTCTTGCTCATCCTCGAGTAGGTAAATGATAAAAACATAATTTTTGATGTGACATGCTATCCATGATATAACCTTGTGCATGTATGCTCATTGAAAATGATGAATTAACAAATGTTAACACAACAATATTTATAGGTATAAGCAGCAAAATCATTAACCTTTCAAAGTAAACGATCCTCAAAGATTGTTTTGCCCCATTCATCTTATCATATTAGAAAGGCATGGCTCCATCTTCACCACATTAATACAAATGTCAAGCGCCATGGTGTCCAAGTGAGGTAACTGGATCGTACTTTTTCAATACGCATCAACTTTTTATCCTTCACGCAATACATGAGCTTGAACCATCAGACATAGCATAAAGGTGCAATAGAATATGGTGGTAGGTTTTGAAGGGATAAAAAGTGGAGAAGATAGCCTCACATCAACTAGGAGTACCAACAGGATATGGAGCTGCCCGCTGATATATATCAATGCAAGGAGTAGGGATTGCCATGCAAATGATGCACTAGAGCTATAAGTGTATGAAAGCCCCACTGAAGCTAAGTGTGGCGTGCATCCAACTCGCTTGCTCATGAAGACCTCCGGCATTTGAGGAAGCCCGTCATCGAATATACAAGTCAAGTTTATGAAAAAAGTGATTCCCACTAGCATATGAATGATATAACATGAGACTCTCAATATGAAGAACAAGGTGCCACTTTGAGGCATAACAGTGGTAAAGGATAATAACATAGTCCCTTCTCTCTTTTTATCTCATTCATTTTTATTTCTTTTTCATGTTTTCCTTTTTATGGTGATATGATTTAGCCTCCCCCATTTTTATTTCCTCACTGGGACAATGCTCTGAAAATGATGATCATCACACTTTTATTTACTTATGTGACGCCCTCGATTCAATCATACGTTAATCATACACGCAAATGGGTCTGATCAAACTCAAGGACTCAGGGGAATATATCACAGCATAACTCTAGACACAAATAAAACATACAAGTTTCATATTACAAGCCACGGGCCTCGAGAGATAGAATACACAAGCTCGACAAAAACACGAGTCAGCGGAAGCAACAATATCTGAGTATAGACATTAAACATGAGGTGCCTTAGAGAAGGCTAGCACAAAAGATACATCGATCGAACAAGGCGAGGCCTCCTTCCTGGGAGCCTCCTAACTACTCCTGGTCTTCTGCGGCTTCCACGTAGTAGTAGGCATCGTCGGGGTAGCAGTCCTCATCGGCGGGATACTCCATATCCTCGGCTCCATCATCTGGTCGCAGCAACGAATCTAGGGGAAAAGGGGGAGAGTAGCAACGGTGAGTACTCAGCCAAAGTACTCGCAAGACTAACATCAGAACTATGCTAAGTATGCAACAATATCAAAGGAAGGGTTTATATGTGGAGTAACTGCAGCAATGCGAGAAAGAGAGAGAAGGCCTATCCTACCGAAGACTAGCATCTTCAGGAGTCTTGTAGTAATAGACGAGAGTAGAACAGGGGAAACACAAGTAATAGTCATATTGTTACAACAAAAATTAAATGAGGTCGCACCCAGAGATTCTCCCTCGACTCCCTGCGAGGAAGCAATCCCGGAGCAACTATTCCAGTTAAGTAACAGTTGTAGTTGTATAAGATCAGGGAACAACTCCAAGTCGTCCTGTAACCGTGGACACTGCTATCCGAATAGTTAATTTTCATCCCTGCACGGGTGCACAAGTTTCCCGTAACGCTCAATAACACTCTCGCTGGACACACTTTTCTAAGTCATGCCCGACCTCGAAATATCGACACGTCACAGCCCCACCTAGACTCAATAGAGAGGCCATCCCCTCGGTCTAAATTGTAATCGCGCATGGGTCATGGGCCCATCACCCTTTTCACTCCTGCACAATGCGTGGGCGGCCGAGGTCAGTCCTAGCACCCCTTATTACAAGCGCGATGCATATCCGGACCACTCGGGCGCGGGCCGCTCCATTGCTGACGTCTGAAGAGGTTCAGCTGATACCACAATGTCGAGTACCCATAATTCTTCCCACATAGATGGTTAGTGCTTAATAAGGCCTTCCGCCCAACCCACATCAAATACCCAAATCCGTTACCATTTTAATTAACTAAACAACACAACCACACGGGAATTCACCCGCCAAACATTATTTATCAATGTTCCCAGTATCATGGTCAAGTAAATGTGTGGTTGTAACATCAGGGGGATCCGAGATATCACCATCCTTGGATTTCGAACGATGTAACCGTCAAGGTGCACTTAGAAGAATCACCCTCGAGGGTCTCACACCTGAGGGGTGCTACGGCAACAGACACCAATGCCAGAAATTGGCATGTTGACGGAGACTTGGCTTGCGCTGGTTTTTCCCTTGAAGAGGAAAGGGTGATGTAGCACAGGAGCAGTAAGTATTTCCCTCAGTTTGAGAACCAAGGTATCAATCCAGTAGGAGAATCTCGTGAAGTCCAGAGTACCTGCACAAACAAAAAAGAGCTTGCACCTAATGCTATCAAGGGGTTGTCAATCCCTTCAAGATTGATTGCAAAGTGAGATCTGAAGGCGGAAAGTGCAACGAAGTAAAAGTGTAAGGCTGAAAATATGATGTGAAGTAGACCCCGGGGCCATAATGTTCACTAGAGGCTTCTCTCAAAATAGCAAATATTACGGTGGGCGAACAAATTACTGTCGAGCAATTGATAGAACCGCGCAAACTCATGACGATATCTAAGGCAATGATCATAGATATAGGCATCACGTCCGAAACAAGTAGACCGATATTTTCTGCATCTACTACTATTACTCCACACATCGACCGCTATCCAGCATGCATCTAGTGTATAGAGTTCATGACGAACAGAGTAATGCCTTAACCAAGATGACATGATGTAGAGGGATAAAACCAAACCAATGATGAAAACCCCATCTTTTTACCCTTGATGGCAACAACATGATGCGTGCCTCGCTACCCCTTCTGTCACTGGGTGAGGTCACCGCACGGTATGAACCCAAAACCAAGCACTTCTCCCATTGCAAGAATCATAGATCAAGTTGGCCAAACAAAACCCACAAATCGAAGAGAATTACAAGGATATGAAATCATGCATATAAGAGATCAGAAGAAACTCAAATAAGATTCATAGATAATCTGATCATAAATCCACAATTCATCGGATCTCGACAAACACACCGCAAAATAAGATTACATCGGATAGATATCCATGAAGATTATGGAGAACTTTGTATTGAAGATCCAAGACAGAGAAGAAGCCATCTAGCTACTAGCTATGGACCCGTAGGTCTATGGTGAACTACTCACGCATCATCCGAGAGGTCATGGTGTTGATGAAGAAGCCCTCCGTATCCGAATCCCCCTCCGACAGGGCACCAGAACGTGCCCCAGATGGGATGTTGCGGATACCGAAGCTTGCGGTGGCAGAAAAGTATTTTCGTGGCTCTCCTGATTTTTTCTGGGATTTTAGGGTATATATAGGCGAAGGAGCTAGGGCAGAGGAGGCTCTGGGATCCCACAAGCCTTGGAGCCGTGCCCCCCTGGCCGCGCCATGAGGGCTTGTGGGGTCCCTGGTGACCCTCTGCCTTGGTTCTCAAGTCTCCCGATCGTCTTGTGTTTCGGAATAAATCTTTTTGGAAGTTTTATTCCGTTTGGACTGCGTTTAAAATCCACCTCTGAAAAGGGTCAAAAACACGGGAAAAACAGGAACTCAAACTAGGCAATGAGTTAATAGGTTAGTCCCAAAAAAGATATAAAAGGCATACAAAACATCCAAAGTTTGACAAGATAATAGCATGAAACCATCATAAATTATAGATACGTTGCAGACGTATCAAGCATCCCCAAGCTTTACTCATGCTCGTCCTCGAGTAGGGAAGTGATAAATACTGAATTTCTGATGTGGAATGCTACCTATCATAGTTGTCCTTTGTAACTTCTTTCATGTGACATGAATGTTCAGATCCGTAAGATTCAAAACAATAGTTTTCTATTGACATGAAAACAATAATACTTCAAGCAAACTAGCAAGGTAATCATGAACTTTCGAAATAACAAGGCCAAAGAAAGTTATCCCTACAAAATCATATTGTCTGGCTATGCTCCATCATCCCCACACAAGTATTGTAAATCAAGCACAACCCCGGTATTGGCCAAGAAATTGTTTTCGCACTCTTACTTTCTCAAACCTTTTACAACTATCACGCAATACATGAGCGTGAGCCGTGGATATAGAACTATAGGTGGAATAGAGTGTGGTGGTGGTTGTGAGACAAAAAAGGAGGAGATGGTCACATTGACTCGGCGTATCAAAGGGTTATGGAGATGCCCATTAATAGATGTCAATGTGAATGAGTAGGGATTGCCATACAAAGGATGCACTAGAGCTATAAGTATGTGAATGCTCAAAAGGAGAACTAGTGGGTGTGCATTCAACTTGCTTGCTCACGAAGACCTAGGGCAATTTGAGGAAGCCCATCATTGGAATATACAAGCCAAGTTATATAATAAAGATTCCCACTAGCATATGGTGGTGTCAAAACGAGAGGCTCTCAATCAATAAGAACATGGTGCTATTATGAAGCACAAGTGTGGAAAAAGATAGTAGCATTGTCCCTTCTCTCTTTTTCTCTCTCTTTCTTTATTGTTTGGGCTCGTTGGCCTCTTTTCATTTTTTTGGTGGGCATCTTTGGCCTTTTTTTTATTTCCTCACATGGGACAATGCTCTAATAATGATGATCATCACACTTTTATTTACTCACAGCTCAAAGCTTAGAACGATGATGACTCTATAGGAAATGCCTCCGGCAGTGTACCGGGATGTCCAATGATCTAGCTTGGTGTATGACGTTGAAACATCTCGCTAGCTATCTTACGATCATGCAATGGCAATATGAGAGTGACGGCACAAGTCCTGATATGGAACAGTGGGAGTTGCATGGCAATATATCTCGGAATGGCTAGGAAAATGCCATAGTAGGTAGGTATGGTGGTTGTTTTGTGGAAGGCATATGGTGGGTTTGTGCACCGGCGAAAATTGTGCGGTACTAGAGAGGCTAGCAATGGTGGAAGGTGAAAGTGAATCTATACCATGGACTCACATTAGTCATGAAGAACTCACATACTTGTTGCGAAAGTTTTTATTAGTAATCGAAACAAAGTGCTAAACGCATACTCCTAGGGGAAGGGTTGGTAGGTGTTAACCATCGCACGATCCCGACCGCAACACAAAGGATGAAAATCAATAGATCAATTATGCTCCGACTTCCTAACATAGCGGTTCACCATACGTGCATGTTACGGGAATCACTAATTTCAACACAAGTATTTCTAGATTCACAACACCCTACTAACATAACTCTTAATATTACCAAATCGACGTCTCAAAACTAATTGAGACGAATCAAAACTTCTCTTTCTACTGAATGCACATGAAGATGGTGGTTTTTTGTATCCTCTTTGGGTACCTATCACCTTTGGGACTACTTTCTTAGCACAAGGCAACTACCAATTTATGCACCGCCGTGCCCTAAAAGATCTAAGTGAAGCACATAGAGCAAAATTATCTAGCTCAAAAGATATAAGTGAAGCACGATGAGCATTCTAGCAAAATCACGATGAGTGTGTGTCTATCTATAAAAGGCGTGCAACAATGATGATTGTGACACAACAAAAATAAAAGAATCCTAAGATACGAGACGCTCCAATCAAAACACATATCATGTGGTAAATAAAAATATAGCTTCAAGTAATGTTACCGATGGATTGAAGACGAAAGAGGGGATGCCTTCCCGGGGCATCCCCAAGATTAGGATTTTTGGTGTCCTTGAATTTGGCTTGGGATGCCTTGGGAATCCCAAGCTTGATCTCTTTCCACTCTTTATCCCTTTGTCCATGAGAACATCACCCAAAACTTGAAAACTTCACAACACAAAAGTAAAACAAAAACTCGTGATATCATTAGCACGAGAAAACAAACTACCACCTCTTTAGGTATTGTGGAAAACTTTATTTATATTTATATTGGTTTTAGATTACTGTATTCTCACTTTTCCATGGCTAGTACCCCCGATACTATCCATAGTTTCATCAAAGCAAGCAACCAACTCAGCAAAAACAGAATCTGTCAAAAACAGACTAGTGTGTAGCAATCTGTATACTTTGTATACTTCTGGTACCTCAAAACTTCTGAAAAATTACGAATGCCTTGAAAAAAGGCATATAAATGAGAAGAAAAAAAGAATCAAATAAAATTCTCTTTCTGAATAAAAATGAAAAATAATCTCGTGAGCGAAAAGTTTCTGTCTTTTTCTAGCAGGATCAAACAACCATCACCAAGACTAGTCATAAAGGTTTTGCTTGGCTCAAACACAAAAAGAAACACCAAAGACACAATCATAACATAAATATGATGGTGTGGACGCCACAAAACAGAAAGAAAAAGATAAATTCATTGGGTTGCCTCCCAACAAGCGCTATTGTTTAACACACTTAGCTAGGCATAAGGTGATAGAATCACGTATCGCCGTCTTTGGTGCTCAAACCATAAGTAGCCCTCATCATAGATTCATAAGGCAATCTTATTTTCTTTCTAGGAAAATGCTCCATGCCCTTCTTTAAAGGAAATTGAAATCTAATATTCCCTTCCTTCATATCGATGATAGCTTCGATAGTCCTTAGGAAAGGTCTACCAAGAATGATAGGTCATGTAGGATTGCAATCAATGTCAAGCACAATGAAATCCACGGGTACATAGTTCTTATTTGCAATAATAATAACATCATTGATACTTCCCATGGGTTTCTTGACAATAGAATCCGCAAGATGCAAATTAAGAGAACACTTCTCAATCTCATTAAAACCCAGAACATCACATAAAGACTATGGAATCGTGGAAACACTAGCACCCAAATCACACAAAGCATTGCATTCATAGTTTTTGATTTTGATTTTGTTAGTAGGTTCCCACTCATCATGAATCTTTCTAGGGTTAGAAAATTCCAGTTCAAGTTTCTCTTCAAGAGATTTTATCATAGCTTCGACGATATGATCGGTAAAGGCCTTGTTTTGGCTATAAGCGTGTGGAGAGTTTAGCATGGATTGCATAAAGGAAATACATTAAATCAAGGAGCAACTATCATAATTGAATTCCTTGAAATCCAAAGTAGTAATTTCATTACTACTCAAGGTTTTAATATCTTCTACTCCACTTTCAATGCTTTTAGCATCAAGATATATGGACACCGAATCATTGGGGCGTTTTTCAACCAAAGTGGATTAATATCCAGCCCCATCATCATTAGGTTTGACACAAGAAAACAAAGATTCAATGGGAGTCACACCAAGCACTTTAAGATCTTCATGGTTCTTATGACGAGAACACGCCTTTTTAAGCCATTCATGTCTAGCACGAATTTGGGCGGTTCTTTCTTTGTTCTCACTCATGGAAACACGTATAGCTTTCAAAGTTTCATCCATATTGATCTTGGGAGGAGCACATCTAACTTTCAAAGAATCAATATCACTAGACATTCTATGAACGCTCCTAGCCAATCGTCAGTTTTGAGTAGTTTTTCCTCTATGGACGCATTGAAAATCTTTTGCGAGTTGATAAACTCTTTGATATTACTCTCTAGATCAGAGGGTAATCTATTTTAATTTCCATGAGTATTGTTGTAGGAGTTTCCAAAGTTATTAGAGGGGTTACTAGGAAAAGGCTAGGAACATAGTTTCCTCTAAAAGCATTGTTGTTGCCAAAATTATTCCTACCAACAAAATTAACGTCCAAGATAGCGTTGCTATTCTCAATCAAGGAATACAAGGGCATATCATTAGTATCTAAAGGATCACTTCTACTAGCAACCAAATTCATTAACTCATCCATCTTAGCACTTAACGAGTTAATTTCTTCTATAGCGTGTACCTTTTTACTAGTGGGTGACCTTTTAGTGTGCCACTGAGAGTAGTTCGTCATGGTACTGTCTAGGAGTTTTGTGGCTTCTCCTAACGTGATTTCCATGAACGTTCCACCTTAGGCAGATTCCAAGATATTTCTCGAAGCGAAATTCAAGTCAGCGTAAAAGATTTATATAATCATCGAAAGACTCAAGCCATGAGCGGGACAATTTCTAATCATCAATTTCATTCTCTCCCAAGATTGTGCAACATGTTCTTCATCAAGTTGCTTAAAATTCATGATATCTTTACGGAGAGAGATAATCTTAGCCGGCGGAAAATACTTGGATATATAAGCATCTTTGCACTTGTTCCAAGAATCAATACTATTTTTGGGCAAAGACGAAAACCAAGTTTTTGCTTGATCTCGCAACGAGAACGGAAAAAGCTTCAATTTAATCACATCATTATCCACATCTTTCTTATTTTGCATATCGCAAAGCTCAATGAAGGTATTAAGATGGGATGCGGCATCTTCACTAGGAAGGCCGGAGAATTGCTCTTTCATAACAAGATTCAGCAAAGCAGCATTGATTTCGTATGATTTCACACTAGTGGCGGGAGCAATTGGAGTACTAATAAAATCATTATTATTAGTATTCGAGAAGTCACAAAGTTTAGTGTTTTCAGTCATGGTGACTTCAGCAAGCAAGCAAGCACACAAGCGAACATAAAGCAAGCGAGAGAAAAGGGCGAACAAAAAAGGCAAACAAAAAAGGCAAATATTTTTTAAATTTTTTGTTTTTTAGAAGTGGGGGAGAGGAAAACGAGAGGAAAAAAAGTAAATGCCAGAGATGAGTTTGCAACACTTACTTGGATGAGTTCTTGACTTGATCCTCCCCGGCAACGGCGCTAAAAATTCTTCTCCTACGGCAACAGACAATAGCGCGATAAATTGGCACGTTGACGGAGACTTGGCTTGCGCTGGTTTTTCCCTTGAAGAGGAAAGGGTAATGCAGCACAGGAGGAGTAAGTATTTCCCTCAGTTTGAGAACCAAGGTATCAATCCAGTAGGAGACTCTCGTCAAATCCAGAGTACCTGCGCAAACACAAAAGAGCTTGCACCCAACGCTATAAAGGGGTTGTCAGGAGTCTTGCAGCAATAGACGAGAGTAGAACAGGGGAAACACAAGTAATAGTCATATTGTTACAACAAAAATTAAATGAGGTCGGACCCAGAGATTCTCCCTCGACTCCCTGCGAGGAAATAATCCCGAAGCAACTATTCCAGTTAACTAACAGTTGTAGTTGTATAAGATCAGGGAACAACTCCAAGTTGACATGTAACCGTGGACACGGCTATCCGAATAGTTAATTTTCATCCCTGCACGGGTGCACCAAGTTTCCCGTCACGCTCAATAACACTCTAGCCGGACACACTTTTCTGAGTCATGCCCGACCTCGAAATATCGACACGTCGCAGCCCCACCTAGACTCAATACAGAGGTCAGCCCGTCGGTCTAAATCGTAAGCGCGCATGGGTCATGGGCCCATCACCCTTTGCACTCCTACACCATCCGTGGGCAGCCGAGGTCAGTCCTAGCACCCCTTATTACAAGCGCGATGCATATCCGGACCACTTGGGCGCGGGCCGCTCCATTGCTGATGTCTGAAGAGGTTCGGCTGATACCGCAACGTCGAGTACCCATAAATCTTCCCACGTAGATGGTTAGTGCGTAATAAGGCCTTCCTCCCAACCCAGATCAAGTACCCAAATCCGTTAACATTTTCATTAACTAAACAACACAACCACACGGGAATCCACCCGCCAAACAGGATTTATTAATGTTCCCAGTATCATGGTCAAGTAACTGTGTGGTTGTAACATCACGGGGATCCGAGGTATCACCCTCGTTGGATTTCGAACGATGTAACCGTCAAGGTGGACTTAGAAGAATCACCCTCGAGGGTCTCACACTTGAGGGGTGCTACGACAACAGACAACAACGCGAGAAATTGGCACGTTGACGGAGACTTGACTTGCGCTGGTTTTTCCCTTGAAGAGGAAAGGGTGATGCAGCACAGGAACAGTAAGTATTTCCCTAAGTTGGAGAACCAAGGTATCAATCCAGTAGGAGAATCTCGTCAAGTCTAGAGTACCTGCGCAAACACAAAAGAGCTTGCACCCAACGCTATAAAGGGGTTTTCAATCTCTTCACGATTGATTGCAAAGTGAGATCTGAAGGCGAAAAGTGCAACAAAGTAAAAGTGCAAGGCTGAAAATATGATGTGAAGTAGACCCGGGGGCCATAGTGTTCACTAGAGGCTTCTCTCAAAATAGCAAATATTACAGTGGGTGAACAAATTATTGTCGAGCAATTGATAGAACCGCGCAAAGTCATGACGATATCTAAGGCAATGATCATACATATAGGCATCACATCCGAGACAAGTAGACCAATACTTTATGCATCTACTACTATTACTCCACACATCGATCGCTATCCAGCATGTATCTCGTCTATTGAGTTCATGACGAACAGAGTAATGCCTTAAGCAAGATGACATGATGTAGAGGGATAAACTCAAACCAATGATGAAAACCCCATCTTTTTACCCTTGATGGCAACAGCATGATGCGTGCCTCGCTACCCCTTCTGTCACTGGGTGAGGTCACCGCATGGTATGAACCCAAAACCAAGCACTTCTCCCATTGCAAGAATCATAAATCAAGTTGGCCAAACAAGACCCACAACTCGAAGAGAATTACAAGGATATGAAATCATGCATATAAAAGATCAGAAGAAACTCCAATAATATTCATATATAATTTGATCATAAATCCACAATTCATCGGATCTCGACAAACACACCGCAAAAGAAGATTACATCGGATAGATCTCCATGAAGATCATGGAGAACTTTGTATTGAAGATCCAAGAGAGAGAAGAAGCCATCTAGCTACTAGCTATGGACCCGTAGGAACTCACGCATCATCGGAGAGGTCGTGGCACCAGAACTTGCCCAGATGGGATCTTGCAGAGACAGAAGCTTGCGTTGGCGGAAAAGTATTTTCGTGGCTCTCCTGATTTTTTCTTGGATTTTAGGGAATATATAGGCGAAGGAGCTAGGGCAGAGGACGCCTAGGGAGCTCACAAGCCTGGGAGGCGCGGGCCCCTGGCTGCGCCATGAGGGCTTGTGGGGTCCCTGGTGACCCTCTTCCTTGGTTCTCAAGTCTCCTGATCATCTTCTGTTTTGGAAAAAATCTTTTTGGAAGTTTTATTCCGTTTGGACTCCGTTTAAAATCCTCCTCTAAAAAGGGTCAAAAACACGGAAAAAACAGGAACTGGCACTTGGCACTGAGTTAATAGGTTAGTCCCAAAAAAGATATAAAAGGCATACAAAACATCCAAAGTTTGACAAGATAATAGCATGAAACTATCAAAAATTATAGATACGTTGGAGACGTATCGAAGGGTTGCACGACAGAGTCGTCGTCGGGAGTGTTGAAGGAGGAATCACCCTCGATAACCATGACGGACAATCTGCACTACAGAGATATCATCAGGAGTACTTCGCGAGGGTCACCCTCGGTACACGATAGTAGCTCTGGAGCATCGTAGAACTAAGGGGGGTGTAAGTGTTGTGTCAGATCTTGGCTCGTCGATCAGGGGTCGAGACGCGATAATAAAGCGGGGCGACTGGACTAAGGGGTTAGAGGGGATGATTTGTCCACCTATACTAGACAGTTTAAAGGTGCGGTACTGAAAGTAGCAGTTCATCAAAAACAGGATATGTATCAGATATAGGAGCTAACTACAAAAGTAGCAAAATTCTAATGCAAGCATGTGGGAGAAAGAAATGGGCGATATAGGGATGATCAAGGGGGGTTTGCTTGCCTTGTTGCTCTGCGGCAAAGGCCTGGTCGTCGGGAGGGTAGATGAACCCGGCAATACCGTTAGTCTCGGGGTCTACCGGTAAGAAGAGGGGGAGAAACAATAAATAACAGGAACATGTGCAACACTAAGTATGACATGGCAAGATGCATGCTAGGCATGAGCTAACGCAATGTTATCCGACTTAGACGTGTCGGGAAAATATCAGATGATATTTTCCCGGGTCTCTGGCTACTACCGGTCACATGAAAACTATGGAAAATTTTCATGTTTGTTATGCTAGGGACGCATGACGCACGAACGGATAGTGTACCCGGTTCGTCTCGTTCTGCTGATCAACTTTCATGTTGAAAATATTTTCATTTGAGCTACAGTTTATGTTAAATTAGTTTTCAAAGTTTTATTAATATTCTAGAATTAAAACAGATTAAATTAAATCAATCAAATGTAATTATGACATCAGCATGATGTCACGCTCACATCAGGAGTCAACAGGGTTTGACTGGTCAAACTGACTAGTGGGTCCCATTCATCATTGACACGGGATTTTAATTAATTTAATAAGTATTAATCAGGGTTAATTATGGAGAGGACCCACGTGTCATACTCTGTTAGGATAATTTAATTATCTAATTAACACATAATTAACTATATGTCATACACTAAGTAGCATCTAAGGGTTTGCAGTAATACCAGTGGAAGGTTAATGATCTAAGATCATTTCTAATCTCATGGTTGGGCTCGTTTTGGTAGTGGCACAAGCGAGCTATGGCGAGAGCCATGCTTGGGCATGCACATATGCACACATGTGGCGGCAGCCATCACAAGCAGCAGCACGGGCGGCCGGGCGAGCGGGCAGCGATGGACAGTGGCTAGCATGGCGAGGCAGCCACAGGGGTGAGCAGGGCCGTGGCGAGGGAGGAGCCGTAGCGAGGCAGTGCGCGAGCGGGCAAATGACGCAGTGGTGGGCGCGGTCGCGATCGTAGCAGCGCACGTGCGCTCGGAAGAGGGCGCAACCGGAGCATGGTGCGGTGAGGGAAAGGGGGCGCCGGACGGGGAAAAGGAGAGGAGGCCGGAGCCTCACCGGTGTTGCAGGGGGTGGGGTCGGCGAGGCGCGATGGAGCCGTCGAGGACGAGGTGAGAAGGCCGGCGAGGAGGCGCGACGATGGTGTTCCGGCGACGGAGTGGTCGGGGCCATCGGAGAAAACGGCGAGGAGGGGCAGGTGGTGGCGCACAAGGTGACCAGAGGTGGGGGAGCAGCGAGCCGGCGAGGAGGAGGTGCACGGGCGACGGGGGTCTGGCTGCCGGTGCAGGGCGGTGGCAGCGCTGGGGGAGAGGCCTCGATGGGGAACGAGGCGAGCGAGAGGCGAGCGGGGCAAGGGGGATCGGGGCGATCTGGAGCTGGCGAGCGCGCAGGGGATATGGGATCGAGCCAGGGGGCTAGGGCGCTCGATGGGGCTCGGGCGCGCAAGTGAGGGTGACGAGGCAACCAACACCTCGTGGCTGGTTCTGGCAGCGGGTGGGGGGGGGGGGTGGGGTTGATACGTCCAAAATGCATCACTATTTTGTAGCATAATTTGTCTCTATTCATTGATATATTTCACTTTATGATGGTGTACTTATAGTGTTTTGGCTTATTTTACATAGTTTACAACTTTCCGGTGCCGAAACAACAAACGCAGGATTCAGGGGAGAAAATAGCACGAAGAGTTGCAACATCAGAACATCTCCAATTGCACTGAAATTTTGAGGGAATAAGTTTCCGAACAGGTCCCGAAGACAGGCCAAAGAAGAGCCGGAGGGGGGGGGAAGGTCACATAGGCAACCTGCTAGCGCCCCCCTAGGCCGCGCCAGGAGGCCACCTGGGTGTTGGGCCCATCCTCCGGTGCTCTCCTTTGGAATATATGTCCCTGTTGACCTAAAATTTTGTGGAACAGAAGAGTTTTCGCGATTCGGTTGCCGCTTCGCGGCAGAAACCTACAAAGAAGAAAAGACCTTTCCGGCGGGCAGATTACGCCGGGGAGAACTCCTCCCGGAAGGGGAGATCATCCTCATCATCATCACCATCGGCATGGGCATCATCGAGATCATCATCACCATCACCACCAACACCAGCACCATCTCCACCTTCATCCGATGTACTTCACCATTGCAATCGGAGTTGTACCTTGCACTATTCATCCCCTCTACTCTAACGGTGTTGATTACTCTTTTTTGGTGAATGCTATTGAGTTTTCTTGGAGAATTATTGTTATGACCAGATTTTTAATCATATTTTCATCATCTCTGATCATGATCTCTTTTATGTCTTGTTAGTAGTTCCGTTAGTTCTTGAGGACATGGGAAAAGTCTAGATGCTAGTAGTCATATGATGTTGAAGTAGTATGTGTTGATTGATATTTAAGTTATGGTGTTATTCTCCTAGTGGTGTTATGTGAACGTCGACTACATAACACTTCGCCTTTTTAAGGACCTAGGGGAATGCATCATGTATAAAGAATGCTTATGGTGGGTTCCTCGAGTGACAGAAACCTGAACCTCAGTTCGCATACTTTTGCATGAGGGACTATTGGATCCTCAAGCTTATTGCTATGGTTAGGCTTTGCCTTAATTTCTCTCTTGTATTTGCGGATGCTTGCAAGAGGGATTAATAATAAGAGTGTACTTTTCTTAGCCTAGACGGTGCACTAGTTAAGGTCCACCCACATAACACTTATCAATACAAAACATAGTACTAGACACAGTATGGCGAAAGCACTCGACTATCTCTCTCGTGTGTCCTCAGGAATGCCTTAGTCTTTATAAGTTTAGTCCCTCGGCTTATCATTTGTGTTTAAAACGATTGGGCCACTTACTGCACCTCGGCACGATTTACTTTACTTGGATTTATTTCCTTATTGCTTATACTAGAAAACCCATAAAAAGTTACCTTTCAGTACTTGAAGTTATTCCTTGCTCAAGATCACTTGTCAATACCTTCTGCTCCTCGTTGGGTTCGACACTATTACTTATCGAAAAGGCTACATAGATCCCCTACACTTGTGGGTCATCAAGACCATTTTCTAGCGCCGTTGCCGGGGAGTGTAGCGCCATTGGTAAGTGAAATTGGTAAGGAAATCTTTACATTGTATGTGTTGTTTTTGTTTTACCGTTCCCGCTCTTTGTCCCTATGGACCACAATGCTCTTGGTTCGTTCCTTGTGGGGAACCGCCCCAACACTATTGTAGTGGAGAAGCCTCCCCTAGCTACTGAAAGTGTGCCTTTTAAAATACCAACTGGTACTATTGATTGTGTTTTGGCTAATCGATATGCAGGAGATAGACATCCAGGTGAACACTTGCTATATGTTTTATAACTATGCTCCTTATTTAAGCTTGCAGGTATATCGATGGATTTGTTATGAGAAAGCTATTCTCTCTATCATTAAAAGATAAGGCTTTGTATTGGTATAGGCTTCTTGATGACTCTCATTTACTAAATTGGCAAGATCTTATGCCTCTCTTTTATGCAAAGTTTTATCCTCTTCATGAAATACATCGAGACATGAATTATATTTATAACTTTTGGTCTCGTGATGGAGAAAGCATGGCTCAAGCTTGGGGAGATTGAAGTCCTTAATGCTCAAATGTCCCAATCATGAGATCTCCAAAGAAATTATTCTCACAAATTTTTATGCAAGACTTTCTCGTCAAGATAAAGAGATCCTTGATGCCTCCTCTAGTGGGGCATTTTCCAACAAAAGCACTGAAGCTAAGTGGGATCTTATTGAAAGGATCCAGAAGAACACTGAAGACTGGGAGGTTGATAAAGGTATTGAACCCATTATAAATTATGAGCGTGATTACATTGAGAGCTATCTGAAAACTAATTACTTCAATAACTTTTGTGCTAAGATTGGTCTTCATTCCCAGCTTCCAACTGAACTTTGCAAAGACTTTGCCTGTCATATTGAATCTTCTGAGAAGAAGGACGATTACTGCGGCAACAAAAGTCCTTCCCTGGCGTTTAGGAATTCTTCTTGTTACTTCTCTCGTTTGCGTCGGTTTTTCCCTTGAAGAGGAAAGGGTGATGCAGCATAGGAGTAGTAAGTATTTCCCTCAGTTTGAGAACCATGGTATCGATCCAGAAGGAGGGCCTCGTCAATTCCAAAGTACCTACGCAAAAACAAACAAGCTTGCATCCAACGCTTCAAAGGGGTTGTCAATCCCTTCAAGATTGTTTGCAAAGTGAGATCTGACAGCGAAAAGTGCAACAAAGTAAAAAGTGTAAGGCTGAAAATATGGTGTGGAGTAGACCTTAGGGGCCATAGTGTTCACTAGAGGCTTCTCTCAAAATAGCAAATATCACGGTGGGTGAACAAATTACTGTCGAGCAATTGATAGAACCGCGCAAAGTCATAACGACATCTAAGGCAATGATCATACATATAGGCATCACGTCCGAGACAAGTAGACCGATACTTCCTCCATCTACTACTATTACTCCACACATCGACCGCTATCCAGCATGCATCTAGTGTATTGAGTTCATGATGCACAGAGTAAGGCCTTAAGCAAGATGACATCTAGTGCGTGCCTCGCTACCCTTTCTGTCACGGGGTGAGGTCACCGCATGGTATGAACCCAAAACCAAGCACTTCTCCCATTGCAAGAATCATAGATCTAGTTGGCCAAACAAAACCCACAACTCGAAGAGAATTACAAGGATATGAAATCATGCATAAGAGAGATCAGAAGAAACTCAAATAAGATTCATAGATAATGTCATCATAAATCCACAATTCGTTGGATCTCGACAAACACACCGCAAAAGAAGATTACATCAGATAGATCTCCATGAAGATGATGGAGAACTTTGTATTGAAGATCCAAGAGAGAGAAGAAGCCATCTAGTTACTAGCCATGGACCCGTAGGTCTATGGTGAACTACTGACGCATCATCGGAGTGGTCATGGTGTTGATGAAGAAGCCCTCCGTGTCCGAATCTCCCCTCCGGCAGGGCAACAGGACGTGCGCCAGATGGGATCTTGCGGAGACAGAAGCTTGCGGCGGCGGAAAAGTACTTTCGATGATCTCCTGATTTTTTTGGGATTTTTAGCGAATTTATAGGCGCAACCCCTAGGTCAGGGATGCTCAGGGGGGCCACAAGCCTCGATGGCACGACCTCCCCCCTAGCCGCGGGGTGGGGGCTTGTGGGGCCCGTGGGGCTCCCCTGCCTTGGCTCCCAAGCTCCCCGGTATTCTTCCGTTCCAGAAAAAATCTTTTCGGGGATTTTCTTCCGTTTGGACTCTGTTTTAAAATCTCCTCTGAAAGGGGTCAAAAACATGGCAAAATAAGGAATTGGCACTTGGCACTGAGATAATAAGTTAGTTCCAAAAATATATATATAAGGCATTCAAAACATCCAAAGTTTGAAAAGATAATAGCATGAAACCATCAAAAAATATAGATACGTTGGAGACGTATCAAGCATCCCCAAGCTTAACTGCTGGTCGTCCTCGAGTATTGAAGTGATAAATAATGAATTTTTGATGTCGAATGCTACCTAGCATAGTTGTCCTTTGCAACTTCTTTCACGTGGCATGAATGTTCAGATCCGTAAGATTCGAGACAATAGTTTGCTATTGACATAAAAAAGGAATACTTCAAGCAAACTAGCAAAGTTATCATTAACTTTCAAAATAACAAGGCCAAAGAAGGTTGTCCCTACAAAATCATATAGTCTGGCTATGCTCCATCATCCTCACACAACTAATGTAAATCATGCACAACCCCGGTATTGGCCAAGTAATTGTTTTCGCACTCTTACTTTCTCAAACTTTTTATAACTATCACGCAATACATGAGCGCGAGCCATGTATATAGCACTATAGGTGGAATAGAGTGTTGTGGTGGTTGTGAGACAAAAAGGAGGAGATGGTCACACTGACTCGTCGTATCAATAGGCTATGGAGATGCCCATTAATAGATATCAATGTGAATGAGTAGGGATTGCCATACAAAGGATGCACTAGAGCTATAAGTATGTGAAAGCTCAAAAGGAAAACTAGTGGGTGTGCATCCAACTTGCTTGCTCACGAAGACCTAGGGCAATTTTGAGGAAGCCCATCATTGGAATATACAAGCCAATTTATATAATAAAGATTCCCACTAGAATATGGTAGTGACAAAGCTAGAAGCTCTCAATCATGAAGAACATGGTGCTATCATGAAGCACAAGTGTGAAAAAAATAGTAGCATTGTCCCTTCTCTCTTTTTCTCTCTTTTTTTCATTTGGGCTCTTAGGTCTCTTTTTTTCTTTTCTTTTCTCTTCTTTTTGTTTTTGGGCTCTTTGCCTCTTTTTTTTTATTTCCTCACATGGGACAATGCTGTAATAATGATGATCATCACACTTTTATTTACTCATAGCTCAAAGATCAGAATGATGACGATTCCATAGGAAATGCCTCCGGCAGTGTACCAGGATGTCAACGATCTAGCATGGCGTATGACGTTGAAACATCTCGCTAGCTATCTTACGATCATGCAATGGCAATATGATAGTGACGGCACAAGTCATGAGACGGAACAGTAGGAGTTGCATGGCAATATATCTCGGAATGGCTATGAAAATGCCATAGTAGGTAGATATGGTGGCTGTTTTGAGGAAGGAATTTGGTGAGTTTGTGCACCGACGAGAATTGCGCGGCACTAGAGAGGCTAGCAATGGTGGAAGATGAAAGTGCATCTATACCATGTGCTCACATTAGTCATGAAGAACTCACATACTTGTTGTGAAAGTTTTTACTAGAAATCAAAACAAAGTGCTAAATGCATACTCCGAGGGGAAGGGTTGGTAGGTGTAAACCATCGCGCGATCCCGACCTCAACACAAAGGATGACAATCAATAGATCAATTATGCTCCGACTTCCTAACATAGCGGTTCACCATACGTGCATGCTACGGGAATTACTAACTTCAACACAAGTATTTCTAGATTCACAACACCCTACTAACGCAACTCTTAATATTACAAATTCATGTCTCAAAACTATTCGAGAGGAATCAAAACTTCTCTTTCTACTCAATGCACATGAAGATGGAGGTTTTTGCATCCTCTTTGGGTATCTATCACTTTTGGGACTACTTTCATAGCATAAGCCAACTACCAAATCACACACCGCCGTGCTCTAAAAGATATAAGTGAAGCACATAGAGCAAAAGTATCTGGCTCAAAAGATATAAGTGAAGCACTATGAGCATTCTAGCAAAAATCACGATGAGTGCATGTCTCTCTCTCTCTCAAAAAGGTGTGCAACAAGGATGATTGTGACACAACAAAAGGAAAAGACTCCTATGATACAAGACGCTCCAAGCAAAAACACATATCATGTCGTGAATAAAAATATAGATCCAAGTAATGTTTCCGATGGATTGAAGACTAAAGAGGGGATGCCTTCCTGGGGCATCCCCAAGCTTAGTCTTTTTGGTGTCCTTGAATTTGGCTTGGGATGCCTTGGGCATCCCCAAGCTTGAGCTCTTTCCACTCCTTATCTCTTTGTCCATGAGAACATCACCCAAAACTTGTGATAACATTAGTACAAAAAAAGAAACTACCACTTCTTTTGGTACTGTAGCAAACTTGAATTCTATCTTTATTGATGATGTGCTACTGTATTCTCACTTTTACATGGCTAGTACCCCCCCAATACCAACCATAGTTTCATCAAAACAAGCAACAAACTCAACAAAAACAGAATCTGTCAAAAATAGACTAGTCTATAGCAATCTGTATACTTCGTATACTTATGGTACCTCAAAACATCTGAAAAATTATGAAGGCCTGGGAAAAAAGAATATCAATCAGCATAAAAAAGAATCAACTCAAAAGCTCTTTCTTAATAAAAATGAAAAATCATCTCGTGAGCGAGAAGTTTCTGTCTTTTTCCAGCAGGATCAAACAACCATTACCAAGACTAGTCATAAAGGTTTTGCTTGGGTCAAACACAAAAAGAAACACAAAAAACACAATCACAACAGAATTCTGATGGTGTAGAAGCAACAAAATAGAAAGAAAATAAATAAATTCATTGGGTTTCCTCCCAACAAGCGCTATTGTTTAACGCCCTTAGCTAGGCATAAAAGCGACAAAATCATGTATCATCGTCTTTGGTGCTCAAACCATAAGTGGCCCTCATCATGGATTCATAAGGAAATCTTATTTTCTTTCTAGGAAAGTGTTACATGCCCTTCCTTAAAGGAAATTGAAATCTAATATTCTCTTCCTTCATATCGATGATAACACCGATAGTCCTTAGGAAAGGTCTACCAAGAATAATGGGGCATGTAGGATTGCAATCAATATCAAGCACAATGAAATCCACGGGTACATAGTTCCTATTTGCAATAATAAGAACATCATTGATCCTTCCCATTGGTTTCTTGATAGTAGAATCAGCAAGATGCAAATTAAGAGAACACTCCTCAATCTCATTAAAACCCAGAACATCACATAAAGAATTTGGAATCGCAGAAACACTAGCACCCAAATCACACAAAGCATTGCACTCATAGTATTTGATTTTTATTTTGATGGTAGGTTCCCACTCATCATGAAGCTTTCTAGGGATAGAGACTTCCAATTCAAGTTTCTCTTCAAGAGATTTTATCATAGCTTCAACGATATGATCGGTAAAGGCCTTGTTTTGGCTATAAGCGTGTGGAGAGTTCAACATGGATTGCATCAAAGAAATGCATTCAATCAAGGAGAAACTATCATAATTGAATTCCTTGAAATCCATGGTAGTAATTTCATTACTACTCAAAGTTTTAACATCCTCTACTCCAGTTTTAATGCTTTTAGCATCAAGATAGATGGACTCTGAATCACTGGGGCACTTTTCAACCAAAGTGGATTCATATCCAGCCCCATAATCATTAGGTTTGACAGAAGAAAACAAAGATTCCATGGGAGTCACATCAAGAACTTTAAAATCTTTGTTATTCTCATCACGAGAACACGCCTTTTTAAGCCATTCATGTCTAGCACGAATTTGGGCGGTTCTTTCTTGGCTCTCAATCATGGAAACACACATAGCTTTCAAAGTTTCATCCATTATGATTTTGGGAGGAGCACATCTAACTTTCAAAGCATCAACATCACAAGAAATTCTATCAACGCTCTTGGCCAAATCGTCAATTTTGAGTAGTTTTTCCTCTATGAACGCATTGAAAATCTTTTGAGAGTTGATGAACTCTTTGATATTACTCTCTAGAACAGAGGGTAATCTATTGTAATTTCCATGACTATTGTTGTAGGAGTTTCCAGAGTTATTAGAGGAGTTGCTATGAAAAGGCCTAGGAACATAGTTTTCTCTAAAAGCATTGTTGTTGCCAAAGTTATTCCTACCAACAAAATTAACGTCCAAGCTAGCGTTGCTACTCTCAGTCAAGGAAGACAAGGGCAAATCATTAGGATCCAAAGGAGCACTTCTACTAGCAACCAAATTCATTAACTCATCGATCTTAGCACTTAACGAGTTAATTTCTTCTATAGCGTGTACCTTCTTACTAGTAGGTGACCATTCAGTGTGCCACTGAGAGTACTTTGTCATGATGTTGTCTAAGAGCTTTGTGGCTTCCCCTAACCTGATTTCCATGAACGTTCCACATGAGGCGGAGTCCAACATATTTCTAGAAGCGAAATTCAAGCCAACGTAAAAGATTTGAATAATCATCCAAAGGCTCAAGCCATGAGCGGGACAATTCCTAATCATTAATTTCATTCTCTTCCAGGCTTGTGCAACATGTTCATGATCAAGTTGCTTGAAATTCATGATATCATTACGGAGAGACATGATCTTAGTCGGCGGAAAATACTTGGATATATAAGCATCTTTGCACTTATCCCAAGAATCGATACTATTTTCGGGCAAAGAAGAAAACCAAGTTTTTGCGCGATCTCTCAACGAGAAAGGAAAAAAGCTTCAATTTAATCACGTCATTATCCACATCTTTCTTCTTTTGCATATCACAAAGATCAATGAAGGTATTGAGATGGGATGCGGCATCTTCACTAGGAAGGCCAGAGAATTTCTCTTTCATAACAAGATTCAACAAAGCGACATTGATTTTGTATGACTCCGCACTAGTGGCGGGAGCAATCGGAGTACTAATAAAATCAGTATTATTAGTATTCGAGAAGTCACAAAGTTTGGTGTTTTCGTTCATGGTGACTTCAACAAGCAAGCAAGCACAAAAGCAACCAAAGAGCGCGCGAGAAAATGGGCGAATGAAAAGGCGAACGAAAAAGGCAAACGAAAAAGGCAAATTGGTGAAGTGGGGGAGAGGAAAACGAGAGGCAACTGGCAAACATAGTAAATGCAAGAGATGAGTTTGCGACACCTACTTGGACGAGTTCTTGACTTGATCTTCCACCTCGGCAACGGCGCCAGAAATTCTTCTGCTGCCGCAACAAAAGTCCTTCCCTGGCGCTTAGGAATTCTTTTTGTTACTTCTCTGGTTTGCGTCGGTTTTTCCCTTGAAGAGGAAAGGCTGATGCAGCACAGGAGCAGTAAGTATTTCCCTCAGTTTGAGAACCAAGGTATCAATCTAGAAGGAGGGCCTCGTCAATTCCAAAGTACCTGCGCAAAAACAAACAAGCTCGCACCCAACGCTTCAAAGGGGTTGTCAATCCCTTCAAGATTGTTTGCAAAGTGAGATCTGGCGGTGGAAAGTGCAACGAAGTAAAATGTGTAAGCCTGAAAATATGGTGTGGAGTAGACCCTGGGGGCCATAGTGTTCACTAGAGGCTTCTCTCAAAATTGCAAATATCACGGTGAGTGAACAAATTACTGTCGAGCAATTGATAGAACCGTGCAAAGTCATGACGATATCTAAGGCAATGATCATACATATAGGCATCACGTGTGAGACAAGTAGACCGATACTTTCTGCATCTACTACTATTACTCCACATATCGACCGCTATCCAGCATGCATCTAGTGTATTGAGTTCATGACGGACAGAGTAACGCCTTAAGCATGATGACATGATGTAGAGGGATAATCTCAAACCAATGATGAAAAACCCATCTTTTTACCCTTGATGGCAACAACACGATGCGTGCCTCGCTACCCCTTCTGTCACTGGGTGAGGTCACCGCACGGTATGAACCCAAAACCAAGCACTTCTCCCATTGCAAGAATCATAGATCTAGTTGGCCAAACAAAACCCACAACTCGAAGAGAATTACAAGGATATGAAATCATGCATAAGAGAGATCAGAAGAAACTCAAAAAAGATTCATAGATAATCTGATCATATATCCACAATTCATTGGATCTCGACAAACACACCGCAAAAGAAGATTACATCGGATAGATCTCCATGAAGATCATGGAGAACTTTGTATTGAAGATCCAAGAGAGAGAAGAAGCCATCTAGTTACTAGCTATGGACCCGTAGGTCTATGGTGAACTACTCACGCATCATCGGAGAGGTCATGGTGTTGATGAAGAAGCCCTCCGTGTCCGAATCTCCCCTCCGGCAGGGCACCAGGACGTGCCCCATATGGGATCTTGCGGAGACAGAAGCTTGCGGTGGCGGAAAAGTACTTTCGATGATCTCGTGATTTTGTTTGGGATTTTTAGGGAATTTATAGGCGCAACCCCTAAGTCAGGGGACGCTCAGGGGGGCCACAAGCCTCGATGGCACGACCTCCCCCCTAGCCGCGGGGTGGGGGCTTGTGGGGCCCCCGGGGCTCCCCTGCCTTGGCTCCCAAGCTCCCCGATCTTCTTCCATTCCAGAAAAAATCTTTTCGGGGATTTTCTTCCGTTTGGACTCCGTTTCAAAATCTCCTCTGAAAGGGGTCAAAAACATGAAATAAACTGGAACTGACACTTGGCAGTGAGTTAATAAGTTAGTTCCAAAAAATATATAAAAGGCATTCAAAACATCCAAAGTTTGACAAGATAATAGCATGAAACCATAAAAAATTACAGATACATTGGAGACGTATCAAGGATCAACATGATAAACCTTTTAAGGAATTACCTGTTGATATTAATGTTGTTCACCCTATCTTGCCTGTATTTGAATATGAAAAGCCCCCTTTTCCCAAAAGGATGAGGGAACATTCTTTTGTCACAGGCATCCTGAATAAAAGTGAAAGAACGACCAATGAGCATGAGGACCTGATTAAACTCGATCCTCAAGTTGCATTAGTCAAGGATCTTGTTACTAGTAGTATTGAGGATTTTTGCGCTGTTTCTACTAACCTTGTTACAACCAAGAATTTTTGCGCTGTTTCTACTAACCTTGTTACAACCAAGAATAAAGGCCCCATTTTTTTTGACCGGCATAAAGGCCCAATTTTAGGTACTCCAGTTGTATCTGTTAAAATAGGAGATCATAATTATTATGGGCTATGTGATTTGGGATCTAGTGCTAGTGCTATTCCTTTTTCACTTTATCAAGAGATCATGAATTATATTCTACCATGTGAAATTGAAGAAGTCGATGTTACTATTCATCTTACAAATAAAGTAACTATCTTTGCTATTGGAATTGTGCGAGATGTTGAAGTTCTATGTGGAAAGGTAAAATATCCTACCGACTTTCTAGAACTTGGTTCAGTACAAGATAGTTTTTGCCCTATTATCTTTGGTAGGCCTTTTATCAAAACTTCTGGAGCTATTATAGATTGCAGGAAAGGAAAAGTATATGTTGAATTTAATGGTGAGCCATATGAATTTAACGTTTCTAAATTCTCGAAGAAAACTCGTGGTACTGATCTACATAGTAATGATAAAAATAATTTAAGAGATTGCTTCTATTGCTATCCCTCCTAATGATCCTTTGCAGCAATTTATGGAAAACCACGAGAATGATATGCATATGGAGGAAAGGAATGAGCTAGATGACATATTCTGGAAACAACGTGCTATCCTAAAGCACAACCTTCCGGTTGAACCTTTGGGAATTTTACCAAAACCAAAAGAAGACCCGGTGTTTGATCTCAAACCTCTTCCCAGTACGCTCAAGTATGCTTATTTAGATGAAAAGAAAGTATATCCTGTTATTATAAATTCTAACCTTTCAGGATATGAAGAAGAGCGATTACTGGAAGTCCTTCGTAAACACCGAGGGCCTATTGGTTATAATCTTGATGATCTTAAGGGTATTAATCCATCTATTTGTCAACATACTATCAATCTTGAGCCTAATGCTAAACTAGTTGTTGATCATCAACGACGGTTAAACCTGAAGATGAAGGATGTTGTGAGGACCGAAATCCTCAAGCTTCTAGCCGCAAGTATTATCTACCCTATAGCTATTAGTAAGTGGGTAAGTCCAGTACATTGTGTTCCCAAGAAAGGAGGTACGGCTGTGGTTCCTAACGATAAGAATGAACTAATACCTCAAAGAATTATTATTGGATATAGAATGTGTATTGATTACAGGAAGCTGAACAAGGCAACCAGGAAGGACAACTACCCGCTGCCGTTCATCAACCAAATGCTTGAAAGGTTATCCAAAAACACTCACTTTGGCTATCTTGATGGGTACTCTGGCTTCTCTCAAATTCATGTTAATACTGCCAATCAAGAGAAGACCACTTTTACTTGTACCTTTTGGTTTATGCAATGCTGCTGCTACTTTTCAAAGGTGTATGTCTGCTATCTTTCATGGTTTTTGTGAGGAAATTGTGGAGGTCTTCATGGGCGATTTCTCTGTCTAGGGAACCTCTTTTGACCATTGTCTCCACAACCTTAATAAAGTTTTGCAGAGATGTGAGGAGACGAACTTGGTACTCAATTGGGACAAGTGCCACTTGGACAACGAAGGAATTGTTCTTGGCCACAAGATTTCTGAAAAAGGAATCGAGGTGGACAGGGCAAAGGTTGAAGCAATCGAGAGAATGCCTTATACAAAAGACATTAGAGGTATTTGTAGTTTCCTCGGTCATGCTGGTTTCTATAGGAGATTTATTAAAGACTTTTCTCAAACTTTGGAACCCCTCACTAATCTTCTCCATAAGGATATCCTTTTGTGTTTGATGAAGATTGTAAGGAAGCCTTTGAAGTTCTTAAGAAAGCCTTGATAACCGCCCCTATAGTCCAACCACCTAATTGGAATTTGCCTTTTGAAATCATGTGTGATACTAGTGATTTTGCTGTTGGAGCTGCGTTAGGACAAAGGGTTGATAAGAAATTGAATATTATCCACTATGCTAGCAAAATCCTTGACACTGCTCAAAGGAATTACTCTACTACTGAGAAAGAATTTTAGCGGTAGTGTTTCGTTGTGATATGTTTAGGCCTTACATTGTTGATTCTAAAGTTATTATTCACACTGATCATGTTGCTATTAAGTATCTTATGGAAAAGAAGGATGCCAAACCAAGGCTTATCAGATGGGTCCTTCTTCTTCAAGAATTTGATTTGCAGATTGTTGATAGGAAAGGAGCAGACAACCTTTCCAGGATGGAGGACATACCACACGATCCCATTCCATTCAACAATAGTTTTATTAACGAACAGTTAGCTGTTTTACAGGTGAAATCTAATTTAGATCAATGGTATGCAGATTATGGAACTTTATTGTTGCAAAGTTTTTGCCTCCAGGTTTAATATTCCAGCAGCGGAAGAAGTTCTTCCACGACTTGAGGTATTACTTTTGGGATGACCCACATCTTTTTAGAGAAGGTGCGGATGGAATTGTTAGGAGATGCATACCGGAGCATGAGCAGAAGGATATCTTGAGACAATGGCATAGTAGTCCTTATAGAGGACATCATGCCGGTGAGAGGACCGCACACAACATTCTCCAATCAGGGTTTTATTAGCCTACTATCTTTAAAGATGCTAGAAATTATGTTTTATCCTGTGATAAGTGCCAGAGAGTTGGCAATATTAGTAGGAGGAATGAGATGCCTATGAATTATTCGCTAGTCATTGAGCCTTTTGATTGTTGGGGTTTTGATTTTATGGGTCCTTTCCCTCCTTCAAACAAATACACTCTCATCTTAGTAGTTGTAGATTATGTGACCAAGTGGGTTGAAGCAATCCCCACTGAAAGTGTTGATCATAAGAACATCTTTGAAAATTCTCAAGGATGTAATCTTCCCCAGGTTTGGTGTACCTAGGTACCTCATGAGCGACGGAGGATCACATTTTACACATGGTGCTTTTAGAAAAGCTCTAGCCAAATATGATGTTCATCATAGAATTGCTTCACCATACCACCCTCAAACAAGTAGGCAAGTTGAGCTCACAAATAGAGAAATCAAGTTGATCTTGCAAAAGACAGTGAAAAGTTCTAGAAAGGACTGGTCCAATAAGCTAGGAGATGCCTTGTGGGCATATAGAACTGCTTACAAAAATCCCATGGGGATGTCTCCGTATAAGATGGTTATGGCAAGGCATGCCATCTACCTATAGATTTAGAACACAAAGCTTTCTGGGCTGTTAGAGAGCTTAATGTTGATGCATAGCTTGCTAGTGAAAAGCGCCTCATGAGCTTGACTTCTCTAGATGAGTGGAGAAGTGAAGCTTATGAGAGCGCAAAAATGTTCAAAGAAAAGGTAAAGAAGTGGCATGACAAGAGAAATTTCAAACATGAATTTAATGTTGGTGACAAAGTTTTGTTGTATAGATCTTGTTTCAGGTTTTCTCTAGGTAAACTACTTTCCAAGTGGGAAGGACCGTACCATCTTGAAGAAGTCTAGCGCTCCGGTGTAATCAAGATTAATAATTTTGAAGGCACAAAACCACATGTTGTGAATGGGCAAAGACTCAAGCATTACATGGCTAGAGACCCCATTAATGTAGAGGTGGATGTGATACAGGTGGCCACTCACGAAGAACATATTGCAACACTGTATCAGACACCGGCAGAAGAAGAATAAGAAAAGGTACAAAATATGATAAGGAAACTTTGCGAGCATCAATAAAAGTTCTGTATTATGCGCTTTTGCAAAATTGGGAAAATTCAGAGCCGAAGCGGAGCCGGAGAGGAGCTCCAGGTCACCCAGGAGACCTGCTGGCGCGGGCCAGCCCTTGTCGCGCCAGGAGGCCATCTGGACCACCTGGAGTCCATCTGGACCACCTTCCTTTCGGTGCAAAATGTTTTCCTATATATTTTCCCGGATAGTCCCATCATTGTATCTTGCAATTCCGTGCGTTTTCTCTTTCGATATTTTTCTGCCAGGCTACGAAGCTATTGTTCGAGATGTCTTCTTGCAACTTAAGCGGGGAAGACTACACAGGTCGTCGTCTCCGTCGTGTCCAGCAGGATATCAACCAAGGGAAGGTCACAAGATGGGCTACCAATGAAGAGATAGCCGCAAGACAAGCGGAGATGGAGTGCTTCGTGTGAGACGAAGTGAAGATGGTCACCACCCAACAAGAAGGAGATCCTTCATCGCGAGGATCCAGCTCCAACAACGCCATCCTCGTGGGGTTTATTAACCCTCAACATGATCTTTCTCTGAACCTTTGAGAAACTGCCCCCTCCACCAGGAGCTCCACTTGTGTCATCTACTATATCCAAATCTTACAGAATTAATAACCAATTCTATGAAGACTTCCGCGTGCTTAAAGTACAGGTGGCCATATTGGAAGGTGAAAACCAAACTCTTCGGCGCATAATAGCGGACTTGAAGAACAACAAGTGGGATGAAAATTGAAATCTTCATGGGTAATGGCATTCCCTTAGCTTGTTCCAAGCTTGCGGGAGTGCCCGGTATATTTATTTTTTATCCTTTAATTTTTATGGTCAAGTTTAGTGTCATATCATGTCTAGGGAAGTTATCCTATGAAATAGGTGTTTCCATTGAGGTCTATCACTCCTTTGTGGAGAGTTTGTATCTGTGAGCGTGCAGTGTCTATGATGGAATATTAATGAGAAGTTTATTGGTTTCTTTGCTACACTTGGTATACTCTTCATGCAATCGATCTTATATGTTGATTCTTATGGGAATATTGATCTTATACATCACGTATGGTTTTGAAAACTTTATTTAATCTCGGCAAACATAGCATTGGTCATAACAACAAGCATGAGTTTTTCTAATAGCAACATAGCCAAAACCTTTATGTTCTTATGCTTGAAGTGTTATGCTGACAAGGAAGACAACTTGATGTTTTATGCCAATTCTTCATGTTAAACTTTATATTGTTTTGCATCCAAGTCAACATTATTTGTTTGCTCTTAAAAGCCTGTAACACCCTGATTTTTCAAACTTTTTCTTTTTAAAATATTTTTGAGGATCACTTGCAATTTGGTGGATTTTCCTATTCTCAAAGCAAGTTGGATTGTGAAGTCTCTGATTTCTTGTCTCAAGCAACCCAAAACCTTTTTCTTCTTACTAAAACCTTTCTGAGATTTATTTGCAGTATTTTATTCCTCCAAATAATTCTCTTTTTCGATTTTGGGAATTATGGCATCACTATGGGTTGTGAAGCAACCTATAGCTTGGATAAGCTTTAAGACCCAAAAAATTTACAACGTCTTCTCAATACCATATGATTTCAAAATATTCAAAAATATTTCTTGGTCCAATGGAGAATTTTGGCGAGAATAATACTTTCTTTTTTGACTAGAATTGTCCCTTTGTGAAGCAACTTCATGATTCCTATTTTAGAAAATTCCCAATAAATTCCTATAGATGCTAGGGATCATATATAGTTCCAATATGTAAAAACATCCCAGGGTCCAATACAAATTTTGAGCAAGAAAACTCTGCTAAGTTTCTGCTAAAATTGAACCCTTGTGAAGGAAGTGCTAGCTAGGAGTACATAATGGAGCGACAATTTTTGGGCATGTGTGCACTACCAAATGACACTTCCCCACCAAATCTTGCTGATAGCAAAGCTTGCAATTGAGTGCTAGGAGATCATTTGTGTTCTGGACCAGAAAGATGGTTTTCAAAGGAACTATATTCATTTGATCTTCAAACCTTGCCAATATTTGCCAGTTTAGAGTCTTTTCTATGCTGATACTCCTAGACATCTTATCTTGATCCAACCCCAACCAAGTTGAGCTCTAAAACCACCCAAAGTCTGTAGACAGAAACTGTTTTTGATGTTCCTAGTTGCAGGAGAGCGTGTATGATCGAGCAAGCAGTGGATGGTGACTAAAGGGAGGCTGGTCGACGCAATGGACAAGGTCTCCAGGCCTGCATGGCATCAGGGTGGCCACAACCATGGTGATCACGGTACTGGCATGCCAGAGAGCGCGCTCTGCACAACTCTAGTGACAGCCGAGCCGCCCCTAGCCGTCATTCGCTGCCCCATCCTTGTTCTGAGCGCCGACGAGGTCCCTGGTAGCCGCGTGGCATCTCCGAAAGCCTCTGGGTCATCGGAGAGGGCCGCCGCCGCTCCCAGCCAAGCTCCACCATGGGCAACACAGTGGGCTTCGGCCACTGTGATCGTCTGCAAGGCAATAATGGCTCCGGACCCGTCCCGATGCTCCCCTGACCTCCTCCATCACCTCACCCCCATGCCACGACAGCTAGCTCGCCGTCCCTGCTCAAGTGGCAAGCCCGAGCCTCGCCCTTCAGGAGAGGTCGGCAGCGCTCGTCGCTGGCCTATATAATGCGCTGCCCGAACCCCTCCTAGCCATCACCCCTCCCCTCCACCCCTGGATTAGCCCTAGAGACCCCCAGCAAGAGCCGGGAGATCGTCTCCCTCAGCTCCGGCGGAAGGCTCCGCCACCATATCGCCTCTGTCGCCAGCCACCTTCACCCTTCCCACTCGAATCCGAGGCGACCATCGAGTTCCCCTGGTCTCTTTGGTCCTCCTCGAGCCTTTGGTGAGCCCAACCCTTGCCGGAACCATCGCCGTCGACGACCACCGTAGGTTCCACCCGCCGGAGAAGAAGGGGCGACACCGTCTGTCCACCTCCGGAGGAGCTACGGGTACAGGGGGAACCGCCGTCGAGAGCCCGATCCATTCCCGTCATTTCCCAGCCCCGCCGTCGTCTCTATCGCCGGTGAGCGCCGCCAGTGAGCCACCCTCCTATGTTCCCCTCCTCTCTCTCTATTTTAAAAAGAGAAGGCCCCACCTGCCAGTGTCTGAGGCCCGCGGCCGAAGCGGTAAGTGTAGGCGCCCCTCCACTTTACGCCTTCCACATGGCCCCTCCCAGGAATTTCTTTTCTTTTATTAATTCCAGATTCAAACAGAAACTTTGACCATTTAAATCTTTTTATTTACAAGTCCAAATCACTTGATTCTTTTTGCATTGAGTTGGTATTGAATTTCTCTACAATCTCGTAAATTTTGGTATTTTTCCCACACTCATAGAATTTCAGGTTAATAAAAAGGTATTAAATGACTTTTCTTTTCTTTTGCTATTTCAAACACATTTTTAGAGGGAAAATTTGAAGACCAGAAGTGTTTGAACAACCCCACTAATCAAAGCAAGCCATCATATCCATGTGATGTAGTTTTGCATAGCATAACTCACATCTTCATGCATTATACTTGCTTAACTTGTTAGGAAATAATCATTTAATAAACAATCATATAGAGATATATGATTATGGTTATAAATCACTATAGTTACCATGGCTTAGTGGTTGATCATGAGTCACCTGTCCGGGCATAATCGTACAACCACATCTTGCCGGTATGGGAAGGCCGTGACTTGGGTTGTCCACGTGATCTATCACCGATATCCCCAAAGAGGGAGGGTTATGCACGCGAGCTACCTTGGCCCGGTGATAACCCTGTGAGCCCAGTTAAGTTGAGTTATGCCCATCCCGGGTTGGGACAATTTTGTTTGGCCATGACGGTGACAGGTGTCATGAGGACACAGGGCCACCCAAGCCAGGACTCTGGAAGGGAGTGGTAGCCCGGGATATGATGAGAGAGTCATGGGTCAGGCAAGTTTCGTAGGAGCCATGCTGTTCCACCCGAATGGGATCACGAGGTCAGTGCTCCAGAGTGTGGGTAAAGTGTGCAACCTCTGCAGAGTGTCAAACCTATTCGAATAGCCGTGTCCACGGTAATGGACAACCCGACCAGACCTCAGTAGATGGTCAACCATGTGGATGTCAGTAATGATGGAAGAATCCTTAAGTTGAAGGGAGATGCTTGATGGGTATTCCGGTGGTTGTGAGACAACCCCGGACATGAGTAAGTGGATACTATAAAGCCAAGTGGTATTATTCCTAATTAGTTGTGATGCTATTGTTTGCTGCATTACTTGGTTATTATGAGCTTGCGAGTACATTCCAAGTACTCACCTGGCGTATCATTCTAGATGCAGGAGAAGCCGAGGACGGAGGTCCTGATGATGCGTACTAGGAAGTGTCCACAGCAGTGTCCCTGTGTATGGCGTTGCCGCTATGTTCCGCTACGCTGTAGAAGTACTTAGTAGTTTCGAGGCCCCACTATGTCTCATAAATAATGTAGATACTGTTGTAGCACCAAGGGTGCCTTTGGCCTCGCTATCATTGTAAGATATGTACCTGTCACCTTGTTCTATCAATAAAGTCAGTTCTATTCTGTTCCAAGTTGTTGAGTGTTTCCAGAAGACATGATCTCTGAGTTGGAAACACTGGTAATCCGATTCTTTGAATCAGGGTGCCTCAACGCTTGGTATCAGAGTCACGTCGACTATAGGACACCCTAGTAGCCGCGTTAGCACAACGGGTAGTATAGGGTCGTGAGTATGCATTGGCTTGTTGCATTTTGAATGTTGCATTTGATTGTTGCATGGCATGCATCATGACTCATTGTTTTACTAACCTTTGGCTTTGTGAGTGTAGATGGCACCAGTTCTGTATCATTTCCAGTATGATCCTACACCATCCTCCTTCCCGTCACTGCCGCGGAACGTCTCGTTTCGACTGTACCCGCATGGCGAGGAACCAGTGTACCAGGTGTTTCGGGAGCAGCTTGTCGAGTTCGTGTACGAGTTCCATGCTCAGGCTTACATGGTTGTCAGCTCGGATATTGGCAGCTATTCTTGCTCTACTAAGGGAGGAACGGCTTCTACTCCAGAGATGGCAAACCAGTTTGCTGCGGTGGAGGCTCTCACCGACTTGCGCTACCACGAGGTTGAGATGCAGACTCATCCAGGTTTCTTCCACTACCCCACCTTGTAGCCTTCTACAGGGCGAGTCATTTTTGCTCCCGTAGACCTGGCATGTGACCGTGCGACCGCTGTGCTGTCTCGCTATGTGAGCGCCAACTATCATACAATTGTGTCCCTAGCTGAGGAGCTATCCCGTCTCCGGGCGGTACTTGTTATTGCAACTGCTATGCCACCCCCACCCCAGTCTTCCGTTCCACCCTTAGATGGACCACCAGTTCCACCACCACCTAGATTTGAGATCCGAGTTAGTTCTTCAGCACCGCCAGGCACTTCGTCTGGGAGTCGTTGTGATACATATCTAACTGGGCCTCACTCCTTGCCACTCCTGCTACCCCGATGCTGAGGCGTCGTGCTCCTCCGGAAGCAGGACCGTCTCGTCAGCATCGCCGCGTAGCCTTTGCTCCAGAGATTGAGGTCAACATCATCAGTTTAGACTCCGACTCAGGATCAAACAACGAGGAGTCAGAGGTATTGTAGTGTTTGTGCCATCCGCCCCACTAGAGCCGAGGTTGGAGTTGTTGAGCATGCATCTTTGCATATGTCAACTGCCGTGTGAGCAGTCCAGTCATGGTATGTTCCCCCTACTAGCTTGGCAGGAGTAATGTTAATTTGCATTGTATAATTATGTTATTTGCTTATTCGCCTTTCCATGAGAATTTCTTTGGTGTTTTATGACCATGCTTTTCCCTTATGGATGTTTCTCATCGATTCGGTACTTTGCAATGGGAACAATAATTTAGGATGCAAGGAAGTTGTAGTCAAGGCAGTGATGGAACCCCTATCCGTCGATCTGCCAGGCAGGAAGGTCAACCACCAGAAGACCTGCCACCACCACCACCCCAGGCACCAAGTACTGAGCAGATCATGAGGATGTTTGAGGAAAAGAGGAATCAGGACCTCATTGAATTCCTGAGAAGCATGTATGCTATGGTAGGCTAGAATAACCACAACGGGGCACGATCCAAGTTGTCAGATTTTCAACGTACTAAGCCTCCCAATTTTGGCCAAGCTGTGGATCCAATTGAAGCCGGCGACTGGTTAAGGACTATGGAGAAGAAGGTAGACATAGCCGGTTGTGAAGACGCACAGAAGGTTCCTTTTGCCACTCACTACGTAGAAGGGCCAGCAGCCATATGGTGGGATAATACTAAGGTAACATGGCCTTGTGGGGAAGAGACTACATGGGAAAGATTCAAGGAAGCATTCTGCAAATATCATATTCCTACGAGTATTATGAAGGTGAAGAAAAAAGAATTCCTTGCTCTTACACAAGGAGGCA
Source organism: Hordeum vulgare subsp. vulgare (assembly GCF_904849725.1). Taxonomy (NCBI): domain Eukaryota; kingdom Viridiplantae; phylum Streptophyta; class Magnoliopsida; order Poales; family Poaceae; genus Hordeum; species Hordeum vulgare. The sequence continues at coordinate 212,864,227 of NC_058520.1, read as the reverse complement.
TGACTATAGTCGAGTATGTGAACAAGTTTAACAATCTGGCACGATACTCGACTCATGATGTATCCACTGAGGAAAGGAAGATTTATCGCTTCCTAGGCGGTCTAAACCATGCCCTCCGTTGTCAGCTTTGTATGTTGGACTTTCCAGACTTCCATACGCGGGTAAACAAAGCCTTCATAGCCGAATGAGAACTTATGACTGGATACGAAGACTGCAAGAGGAAGTTTGAAACCAAGAAGGACAACAAGGAGCAGATTGCACAAAAGCCACGTACCTGGCAACCAAACACCATGGTCTACAAGCCCACTTGGAACAACAGTAACAACACTAACAAGACTGTGAGCCAGAACAAGGCCTTCGGCAAACAGCCAATGCTAGAGGATTGTCGCCGCAACAACACCTATTTCACTTGCGGCCAAAGTCGACACTATGCTAAGAAGTGCCCCACCAATAGCGGAAAACCATCCCCCGACATCAAACCGCAAGTCAACACTAGTGGACGCCGCCCTAACCCCAAGTTTAATCAAGGACGCGTCTACCATATCTCTACCGAAGAAGCATGCGAAGCTCCAGAAGTCGTTATCGGTATGTTCCCTGTTAACAACATACCAGCAATAGTTTTATTTGATTCCGGGGCTTCCCACTCATTTATTTCGAGGAGTTTTGCCGCCATACACCAATTTTCCCCTTCGTTGTTGGATAAAATCATGGTGGTAGAATCCCCTGGCTCTATACTCAGAACAAATCTCGTATACCGGGATCTGGAAATACGGATACATGGAGCTACCTTTGTAGCTGCACTAATTGCCATCAAATCCTCGGGATTAGATGTAATACTGGGGATGGACTGGTTGACACCCCATCAAGTGTGCATCAATTGTGCCACCAGAACTGTGACGCTGGTTAATCCGGCCGGTCAAACCGTCCTGTTTATCGCCAACAACATGAAGTCAAGGAACGGAATGGCATACCAAGCAGATGTCACGGATATGAACTTGATTCCAGTGGTATGTGAATTTCCAGATGTGTTCCTCGAGGAATTGCCAGGAATGCCACCTTATCGGGAGTTGGATTTTGCAACCGAATTAGTTCTCGGTACTGCCCCAATTTACAAGAAATACTATCGTATGCCAGGACCAGAATTGGCAGAGCTAAAGAAACAGTTGGACGAATTACTACAAAAAGGATACATCCACCCAAGCATCTCACCATGGGGATCACCAGTACTGTTTGTCAAAAAGAAGGATGGAAGTTTGCGAATGTGCATAGATTATCGTCAGCTAAATGAGGTCACTATTAAAAACTACCCACTACCACACATCGATGACCTATTCGACCAGTTGAGTGGAGCACGAGTATTCTCCGAAATTGACCTCAGGACTGGGTATCACCAGCTAAAAATCAGAAAAGCTGATATACCTAAGATATTGTTCACCACCCGATATGGCGTGTATGAGTTCACGGTCATGTCATTCAGACTGACGAATGCTCCATCCTATTTCATGAGCATGATGAACAAGGTCTTCATGAATTTCCTGGACAAATTCGTGGTAGTGTTCATTGATGATATCCTGATATATTCTAGGGATGAAGAGGATCACAAGCGTCACCCCCCGTGCTGTCTTGGAAAGACTGAGATCCCATCAATTGTATGCTAAGTTCAGTAAATTCGAGTTCTGGCTAAAGGAAGTGGGATTTTTGGGGCACATCCTGTCAGAAAAAGGTGTGACCGTCGACCCCAGTAAGGTAACATCAGTACTAAATTGGAAAACACCAGTCTCGGTGACCGAAGTTCGTAGCTTCCTGGGATTGGCAGGCTACTACCGACGATTCATAGAAGGCTTCTCCAAGATAGCCAAACCACTGATGGAATTGCTCAAGAAAAACTGGAGATTCGTATGGACGATAACATGTGAAAGCAGTTTCCTGGATTTAAAAACAAGACTAACGACCGGACCTGTTTTAATCCTCCCGAATATTCACAAGAGTTTTGACATCTATTGTGATGCTTCCCGACGAGGAATTGGCTGTGTGCTCATGTAGGAAGGGAAGGTGCTAGCATACGCATCCCGACAGCTACGGTCGCATGAAGAGAACTACTCCACTCATGACTTGGAGCTAGCAGCCGTGGTTCATGCCTTGAAAATTTGGAGGCATTACCTCATTGGAAAACGGTGTGAGATATATACGAACCAGAAATGTTTTAAGTATATTTTCACCCAGCCAGATCTGAATCTCAGGCAATAACGATGGCTTGAACTAGTCACGGACTATGACCTTGGGATCAACTATCATCCGGGAAAAGCCAATGTGGTTGTAGACGCTCCTAGTCGAAAGCCAATCACGGTAAATGAATTATTGGGAAGTATGCATCCAAGACTGCAAGAAGAATTCATTAGTCTCAACATGATACTATGCGGTCCAATTACCCCACACACCCTGGAAATTACGCCCACCCTCATGGAAGAAATCAAGAAAGCTCAAGGATCACACGAAGGAATCAAGAAGATCAAAGAGTCACTGCCAAAAGGGAAGGACAAATCCTTCCGAGTAGATGACCAAGGCATCCTTTGGTTCGAAAAATGGATATTTGTCCCCGACCAAAACAGCCCGAGACAGCAAATACTCAGAGAAGCGCATGATTTCGCATATTCTATTCATCCAGGAGGTATGAAGATGTACCAAGATCTGAGAAAGATATTTTGGTGGTCAGGAATGCCAAAGGATATAGCATATTATGTCGCTTGCTATACCAGGAATGCCAAAGGAACACCAAAAGCCCGCGGGGTTACTACAGCCTTTACCGGTTCCGAAGTGGGATGACATATGCATGGACTTCATTGTCGGACTACCCAAGTCGACAAGCGGCAATGATGCTATCTGGGTCATTGTGGATATGCTCACTAAAGTAGCCCACTTTATCCCGGTAAAGACTACTTTCAACGCCAACCAACTGGCACAGTTATACATGTCCCGGATAGTAAGCCTACATTGGGTACCCAAGTCGATCACCTCAGACAGAGGCTCTCTATTCACCTCAACATTCTGGCTACGACTACACCAAGCCTTGGGAACCATGCTAAAACACAACACCGCATACCACCCTCAGACGGATGGACAAACAGAAAGAGTGAATCAAATACTAGAGGACATGCTTCGGTCATGTGCCCTCACCCATGGGCCCAAATGGGAATATAGCCTACCCTATACAGAATGTTCCTACAACAACAGCTATCAAACAAGCCCGAAGATGTCACCCTTTGAGGCATTGTATGGCAGAAAGTGTCGAACCCCGTTGAATTGGTCACAAACAGGAGACAGTCGCATATTTGGAACCGACTTGATGCTGGAGGCCGAGAAACATGTCAAGGATATTCGGGAATGCCTTTAGGCAGCAAAGTCCCGTCAGAAAAGCTACTATGATCCAAAGCACCGAGAAGTGACCTTTGAACCAGGAGAATATGCCTATCTCCGAGTAACCCCCATGAAAGGAGTGAGAAGGTTTCACACACGGGGAAAGCTCGCACCGAGATATATTGGTCCCTTTCCAGTGATCGCAAGAAGAGGCAGAGTCGCCTATCAGTTAGAGCTACCGCCCGAATTACAGATGTGCACGATGTCTTTCATATCTCATAGCTAAGAAAGTGTATTGGACCTCCAAATAAGCAGGCAGATATGAGTGAGCTAGAATTGGCTAAGGATCTGACCTATGAGGAGAAACCCATCAGAATCTTGGATGAGATGGAAAGAACTACCAGGAGTAAGGTGCTTAAGTTTTATAAGGTACTATGGGAACACCATACTGAGGAAGAAGCTACATGTGAGAGAGAAGATTTCTTGAGATCCGCATATCCATACTTGTTCCCTGAGCAACCGAATCTCGAGGGCGAGATTCATCCTAAGTGGGTAGGTTTGTAACACCCTGATTTTTCAAACTTTTTATTTTTAAAATATTTTTGAGGATCACTTGCAATTTGGTGAATTTTCAAATTCTCAAAGCAAGTTGGATTGTGAAGTCTTTGATTTCTTGTCTCAAGCAACCCAAAACCTTTTGCTTCTTACTAAAACATTTGTGAGAATTATTTGCAATAGTTTATTCCTTCAAATAATTCTCTTTTTCTATTTTGGGAATTATGGCATCACTATGGGTTGTGAAGAACCCTATATCTTGGATGAGCTTTAAGACCCAAAAATTTTACAACATCTTCTCAATACCATATGATTTCAAAATATTCAAAAATATTTCTTTGTCCAATGAATAATTTGGCCAGAATAATAGTTTCTTTTCTGACCAGACTTGTCCCTTTGTGAAGCAACCCCATGATTTCTGTTTTGGAAAATTCCCAATAAATTCCTATAGCTGCTAGGGATCATATACAGTTCCAATATGTAAAAACATCCCATGGTCCAATACAAACTTTGAGCAAGAAAACTCTGCTAAGTTTGTGCTAAAATTGAACCCTTGTGACGGAAGTGCTAGCTAGAAATGCATAATGGAGCTACAAATTTTTGGGCATGTGTGCACTACCAAATGACACTTCCCCACCAAATCTCACTGATTGCAAAGCTTGCAATTGAGTGCTAGGAGCTCATTTGTGTTCTGGACCAGAAAGATGGTTTTCAATCTTCAAACCTTGCAAATCTTTGCCAGTTTAGAGTCTTTTCTATGCTGATCCTCCTAGACATCTTATCTTGCTCCAACCCCAACCAAGTTGAGCTCTAAAACCACCCAAAGTAGGTAGACAAAAACTGTTGTTGATGTTCCTAGTCACAGGAGAGCGTGTATGATCGAGCAAGCAATGGATTGTGACTAAACGGAGGTTGGTCGACGCAATGGACAAGGTCTCCACGCCTGCGTGGCATCAAGGTGGCCACAACCTTGGTGATCACAGTGCTGGCATGCCACAGAGCGCGCTCTGCACAACTCCAGTGACAGCCGAGCCACCCCAAGCCGTCATTCGCTGCCCCATCCTTGTCCTGAGCGGCGATGAGGTCCCTGGTAGCCGCGTGGTTCACCGGAGTGGGCTGCCGCCGCTCCCAGCCAAGCTCCGCCACAGGCAGCACAGTGGGCTTCAGCCACTGTGATCGTCCGCAAGCCATTAATGGCTCCGGACCCGCCCCGTCGCTCCCCTGACCTCCTCCATCACCTCACCCACATGCCACGACAGCCAGCTCGCCGTCCTTGCTCCAGTGGAAACCCTGAGCATCGTCGCTTCGGGAGAGCTCAGCAGTGCTCGTCGCTGGCCTATATAAGGTGTTGCCCGAACCCCTCCTAGCCATCACCCCTCCCCTCCACCCCTGGATTAGCCCTAGAGACCCCCCAGCAAGAGTCGGGAGCTCGTCTCCCTCATCTCCGTCGAAAGGCTCCGCCGCCAAATCGCCTCTGTCGCCTGTCACCTCCGCCCTTCCCCAGTCGAATCCAAGGCCACCATCGAGTTCCCCTGGTCTCTCTGGTCCTCCTCGAGCCTTCGATGAGCCCAACCCTTGCCGGAACCCTCGCCGTCGACGACCACCGTAGCTCCCACCCGCCGGAGAAGGAGCGACGCCGTCCGTCCTCCTCCGGAGGAGCTACGGGTACATGGGGAACCGCCGTCGAGAGCCTGATCCATTCCCGTCATTTCCCAGCCCCGCCACCATCTCTATCGCTGGTGAGCCGCCCACCTCTGTTCCCCTCTTCTCTCTCTATTTTAAAAAGGGAAGGCCCCACCCGCCAGTGTCTGAGGCCCGCGGCCGAAGCGGTAAGTGGAGGCGCCCCTCCACTTTACGCCTTCGACGTGGCCCCTCCCAGGAATTTCTTTTCTTTTATTAATTCCAGATTCAAACAGAAACTTTGACCATTTAAATCTTTTTATTTACAAGTCCAAATCACTTGATTCTTTATGCATTGAGTTGGTATTGAATTTCTCTACAATCTGGTGAATTTTGGTATTTTTCCCACACTCATAAAATTTTTGGTTAATAAAAAGGTATTAAATGACTTTTCTTTTCTTTGGCTATTTCAAACACATTTTCGGAGGGAAACTTTGAAGACCAGGAGTGTTTGAACAACCCCACGGATCAAGGCAAGCCATCATATCCATGTGATGTAGTTTTGCGCATAGCATAACTCACATCTTCATGCATTATACTTGCTTAACTTGTTACGGAATAATCATTTAATAAACTATCATATAGATATATATGCTTACGGTTATAAATCACTATGGTTACCATGGCTTAGTGGTTGATCAAGAGTCACCTGTCCGGGCATAATCGTACAACCACATCTTGCCGGTATGGGAAGGTCGTGACTTGGGTTGTGCACGTGATTTCTCACCGATATCCCAAAGAGGGAGGGTTATGCACGCGTGCTACCTTGGCCCGGTGGGCGGTGATAACCCTGTGAGCAAAGTAAAGTTGAGTTGGGCCCATCCCCAGTTGGGACAGTTTTGTTTGGCCACGACGGTGGCAGGTGTCATGAGGACACAGGGCCACCCAGGGCAGGACTCCGAAAGGGAGTGGTTGCCAGGGATATGACGAGAGAGTCACGGATCAGGCATGTTCCGTTGGAGCAATGCTGGTCCACCCGAATGGGATCACGAGGTCGGTGCTCCAAAGTGTGGGTAAAGTGTGCAACCTCTGTAGAGTGTGAAACCTATTCAAATAGCCGTGTCCACGATAATGGACAGCCCGACCAGACCTCAGTACATGGTCAGCCATGTGGATGTTGTAATAATGGAAGAACCCTTCAGGTGAAGGGAGATGCTTGATGGGCATTCCGGTGGTTGTGAGGCAACCCCGGAGATGAGTAAGTGGATATTACAAAGCCAAGTGGTATTATTGCTAATTAGTTGCCTTGCTATTGTTTGCTGCATTGCTTGGTTATTATGAGCTTGCGAGTACATGCCAATTACTCACCTGGCGTATCGTGCCAGATGCAGGAGAAGCCGAAACGGAGGTCTTGATGATGCGTACTAGGAAGTGTCCACAGCAGTGTCTTGTGTATGGAGTTGCCGCTATGTTCGGCTATGCTGTAGAAGTACTTAGTAGTTTCGAGGCCCCACTATATCTCATAAATAATTTAGATACTGTTGTAGCACTAAGGGTGCCTTTGGCCTTGCTATCATTGTAAGATATGTACATGTCACCTTGTTCTATCAATAAAGTCAGTCCAGTTCTGTTCCAAGTTCTTGAGTGTTTCCAGAAGACATGATCTTTGGGTTGGAAACACTAGTAATCCGATTCGTTGAATCGGGGTGCCACAAAGCCTTTGCTAGCCAACCCTTGCACTAAGCGTGAATACTGCTTGTGCATCCATACCCTGAAACCTCAGCCTTCCCTATACGTGGTATTTCACCGCCACTCCTAAAGTATATTACTCATGTGCTATCCTTAAACCTTCAAATATTACTCCCTGTTTTGTGCCTCTGCTTTAGCTCATGAGGAAGTAGTAGGTAATTCATAATCTTCTCATACTGTACAAGTTTTATCTTAGGTTTGCACGTCTAATCTGCAAACCCCTAATACGAGAAGGAACTAGCTTGAGCGCGCCCAGCTCGTAAAAGATAATAACCACAAACAAAACCTCCTTCACGCTTTGTTGATGAGAAATCAGAAAAATTTGGTAGTGATAAATAAATAAGACTAAGGGGATGTGATCGTCCCCACTTTGGGAGCCATTCCTCAAAGCTTGTCCAACATGAGAAGTATTGGACTATCCACTAGCATTCGTTGACAAATTTTGCACCTCTCAAAAGCTTGTTTTACAATATTGTTGATTTCAAAATCCCTAAAACCTCTAGCACATGAGTTTTCCCTACTTCCCTCTGCGAAGGGCCATTCTTTTACTTTTATGTTGAGTCAGTAAACCTACTTCTTTCTATCCTGAAAAGAGTAGACACTTTATGCTGACAAATATGCATGCATTTATATTGTTTCATTGAAAATTGCCATAATACACCTTTGTTGACATTATCATTAAGATAAGTGAGTTGTTTGTTAAGACTAGCTAAAGCAAACATATTCCTTTGTGTTAGCATTTTAACTTCTTGACTAATAACATGTTCTTCCAAAAAGCTTCAATTATCTCATCAAAATATAAGAGGAAGAGCAAAAGTTAAAAGTTATTAGTTGTTCTTTGACCAAGGACATGTTTGCCATGATTTGATGAGTTTTCTTAGCTCTACTTTTGATTGTAATTGATAGTACTCTTTCGTAAGGGACTTATGAGTTGAGATTGATGTTGAGGATGGTTGAGTTTAGTAGAGAAATTATGATGCTTCTTGTTCGTATTCTTATTTATCGACACTTCACTCTATAAACTTGTGGACAGGTTTACAGAGCTCAGTATTAGCTTGGGGACAAGCGAGGTCTAATCTTGGGGGAGTTGATACGTCCAAAATGAATCACTCCTTTGTATCATAATTTGTCTCTATTCATTCATATATTTCACTTTATGATGGTGCACTTATAGTGTTTTGGCTAATTTTACACAGATTACAACTTTCCGGTGCCGAAACAGCAGACGCAGGATTCAGCGGAGAAAATAGCACGAAGAGTTGCAATATCAGAACATCTCCAATTGCGCTGAAATTTTGAGGGAAGAAGTTTCTGAGCAGGTCCCTAAGACAGGCCAAAGAGGAGCGGAGGGGGCGAAAGGTCACCCAGGCGAGGGCCGCACCAGGAGGCCGCCTGGGTGATGGGCCCAGTCTCCGGTGCTCTCCTTTGGCCTATATGACCATCTTGACCTAAAATTTCGGGGAATAGAAGAATTTTCACGATTCAGCCGCCGCTCCGCGGCGGAAACCTATAGAGAAGAAAATTCATTTCTGGTGGCCAAATTCCGCCGGGGAGAACTCCTCCGAGAAGGGAGATCGTCCTCATCGTCATCACCATCGTCACGGGCATCATCGAGATCATCATCACCATCATCACCAACACTAGCACCATATCCACCTTCATCCCATCTACTTCACCATTGCAATCGGAGTTGTACCTTGCACTATTCATCCCCTCTACTCTACCGGTGTTAATTACTCTTTTCTGGTGAATGCTATTGAGTTTTGTTGGCGAATTATTGTTATGACCAGATTGTTAATCATATTTTCATCATCTATGATCGTGATCTCTTTTATGTGTTGTGAGTAGTTCCGTTAGTTCTTGAGGACATGGGAAAAGTCTAGATGCTAGTAGTCATATGATGTTGAAGTAATATGTGTTGATTGATATTTAAGTTATGGTGTTATTCTCCTAGTGGTGTTATGTGAATGTCGACTACATAACACTTCTCCTTTTTAATGACCTAGGGGAATGCATCGTGTATAAAGAATGCTTATGGTGGGTTGCCGGAGTGAAAGAAACTTGAACCCGAGTTCGCATATTTTGCTTGAGGGAGTATTGGATCCTAAAGCTTATTGCTATGGTTAGTTTTTGCCTTAATTTCTTTGTTGTATTTGCGGATGCTTGCAAGAGGGATTAATCATATGAGTGTACTTGTCTTAGCCTAGACGGTGGACTAGTTAAGATCCATCCACATAACACTTATCAATACAAAACATAGTACTAGACAGAGTATGGCGAAAGCACTTTATTATCTCTCCCATGTGTCCTCAGGAACGCCTTAGTCTTTATAAGTTTAGTCCCTCGGCTTATCCTTTGTGTTTAAAAGGATTGGGCCACATGCTGCACCTTGGCACGATTTACTTTACTTGCATTTATTTCCTTGTTGCTTATACTAGAAAACCCACAAAAAGTTACCTTTTAGTACTTGCAGTTATTCCTTGCTCAAGATCACTTGACAATACCTTCCGCTCCTCGTTGGGTTTGACACTCTTATTTATCAAAAAGGCTACGATAGATCCCCTACACTTGTGGGTCATCAGGGGGTGGGGAAAGGAGTGGGAGGTGGTAGCACTTAGGTTCCCACGGGGGTTTAATACCCCCTGGTGTAGATGGGCCGGTTTAGGTGTTGGGTTCGGCTAACCGGCCTAGTGGGGTGGGGGTTTTCTCTTTTTTTTGTTTTGTTTCTGTTTTCTTTTTATGTTTTTTTAATTTTTTATCATTTATTAACAGTTCTAGTTTTAATTTATTTTAGTGCAATAATCCCTCTAAATTTATTAATTCTTAAAGGGCAACTTACTAAGTATTATTTGACAAACATCAAACATTTTTATTTTTATATTTGAAAACCTTTATCGCTTGACTTTATTTTAAATTTGAACTTGTCTCGGCTTTGAACTAACACCAAGTTAACGATAGTAATCACGGTGACGTCGCATCATTAGCGTGAGATGACCCTAGTTTATTTATATACAACAGTGTAGCAAAAGCTGAGGATGTGCGCAGGGTGGACCCTCGGGTGGACTATTGGCTGCAGCTCTGTCAATGCGTCATAAAGACGAGCATGTGTAGCGTACAACTCCACATTTAGAGCTCGAAAAACACGATCCAATGCCTTAGTGTACTACACCAGAACCCGTGTGTCGTAGCGACGCGTCATGTAGGGGGCACAGACAGCGACGCAGGACCGGTCGTTGCGCCCCCGAACGCGAGCATTGTAGGCAGTGAGATCAGACCTAGTCTCATCCCCAACAGGAACATACGAGATGTATCTAAAAGCACTCTCCTCCAAGTGAGGGTACGTTCCACGGAGACGGGTGATAGCGATATAGGCTGCATCATGGACGACCATCTCGATCGACAATCCAATACCGCAGAAGGCATGGCGCTCGCGGGTGCAGTTGCCCATCTGATCGAAGATGCCAACGTCAGCCTGGTACTGGTACTGGTTGATGTCACAGAAGTCCTCGTACACAGTGTACTCGGGGTACCAGCGATATCCCAGCCTGGTCAAGAGGTCGACCAAAATGGCCGGGAAACCAGTTGTCTCAGTGGCCAGTGTTAGGCGCATGTGCTGTCTTGCGGGACGCATCTGAAAAGAAAGATTCACGGATGTCAAATGATAGTGTGTGTAATATATTATCAAAAGAACAAGAGTATATAAGTCCAACGCTCTGGGTCGATGTGATTACGAGAACCTAATGTTAGTGTTAGTAAATTATTTAACCCAAAAGAGAAGAGAGAGTGGAACCCAGAGTATAGAAAAGGAGTAAAAGATACTAATACCACCCAATTGAGATGTGGGCCCATAAGCCACAACATCAAAGTTAGTAAGTTTTTCAAATACTAGACTCAACTTCGGCCAATGAGTTGGAAAGGGAGCTACCTACACGCAGTCGGCTCTGATACCAACTTGTGACGCCCTCGATTCAATCGTACGCTAATCATACATGCAAATGCGTATGATCAAACTCAAGGACTCACAGGAAGATATCAAAACACAACTCTAGACACAAATAAAACATACAATCTTCATATTACAAGCCAGGGGCCTCAAGGGCTAGAATACAGAAGATCGACAAAAACATGAGTCAGCGGAAGAAAAAATATCTGAGTGCAAACATTAAACATGAGGTGCCTTAGAAGGCTAGCACAAAAGATACATCGATCGAATGAGGCGAGGCCTCCTGCCTGAGAGACTCCTAACTACTCCTGATATTCAGCAGCCTCCACATAGTAGTAGACACCGTCGGGGCAGCAGTCGTCGTCGGCGAGACACTCCATCTCTTGGGCTCCATCATTTGGTCGCAACAACATATCAAGGGAAAAAGGGGGAGCAAAGCAATGGTGAGTACTCATCCAAAGTACTCGCAAGACTGACATCAGAACTATGCTATGTATGCAACAGTATCAAAGGAAGGGTTTATATGTGGACTAACTGCAACAATGCAAGAAAGAGAGAGAAGGCCTAGTCATATCAAAGACTAGCATCTTCAGGGGTCTTGCAGCAATAGACGAGAGTAGAACAGGGGATACACTAGTAATAGTCATATTGTTACAGTAATAATTAAATGAGGTCACGCCGAGAGATTCTCCCTCGACTCCGTGCGAGGAAGCAATCCCGGAGCAACTATTCGAGTTAAGTAACAGTTGTAGTTGTATAAGATCAGGGCACAACTCCAAGTATCCTGTAACCGTGGACATGGTTATCCGAATAGTTAATTTTCATCCATGCAGGGGTGCACCAAGCTTCCCTTCACGCTCGATAACACTCTGGCCGGACACACTTTTCTGGGTCATGCCCGACCTCGGAATGTCGACACGTCGCAACCCTACCTAGACTCAACACAGAGGCCAGCTGGCCGGTCTAAATCCTAAGCTTGCAGGGGTCATGGGCCTATCACCCTTTGCACTCCTGTACGATGCGTGGGCGGACGAGGTCAGTTCTAGCACCCCTTATTACAAGGGCGATGCATATCCGGACCACTCAGGCGCGCGCCGCTCTATTGCTAACGTTTGAAGAGGTTCGGGTGATACCACGACGTCGAGTACCCATAATTCTTCCCACGTAGACGGTTAGTGCGTAATAAGGCCTTCCGACCAACCCATATCAAATACCCAAATCCATTAACATTTTAATTAACTAAACGACACAACCATGCGGGAATCCACCCGCCAAACATTATTTATTAATGTTCCTAATATCATGGTCAAGTAACTGTGTAGTTGTAACATCAGGGGGATCCGAGGTATTACCCTCGTTGGATTCCGAATGATGTAACCGTCAAGGTGGACTTAGAAGAATCACCCTCGAGGGTCTCACACTTGAGGGGTTGCACGACAGAGTCGTCGTCAGGAGTGGTGAAGGAGGAATCACCCTCAATAACCATGACCGACTAGCTGCACTATAGAGATATCATCATGAGTACTTCACGAGGTGTCAAACTCGGTACCCGATAGTAGCTCTGCAGCGTCGTAACACTAAGGGGGGATTGTAGGTGTTGTGTCAGATCTTGGCTCGTCGATCAGGGATCAAGATGCGACAATAAAGCGGGGCGACTGGACTAAGGGGTCAGAGGGGATGACTGCTCCACCTATACTAAACAATTTAAAGGTGCGGTACTGAAAGTAGCAGTTCATCAAAAACAGGCTATGCATCAGATATAGGAGCTAACTACAACAGTAGCAAAATTCTAATGCAAGCATTAGGGAGAAAGAAATGGGTGATATAGGGATGATCAAGGGGGGTTTGCTTGCATTAGAACCAGGTAGCACCGTCAGTCTCGGGGTCTACCGGTAAGAAGAGGGGGGAGAAACAATAAATAACAGCAACAGGTGCAACACTAAGCATGACATGGCAAAATGCAGGCTAGGCATGAGCTAACGCGGTGTCATCCAACATAGACGGGTCGGAAAAAATATCAAATGATATTTTCCTGGGTTTCTAGCTACTACCGGTGAGATGAAAACGGTGGGAATGTTCCACGTTTGATATGCTAGGGACGCATGATACACGAACAGATAGTGTATCCGTGTTCGTCTCGTTCTGCTGATCAACTTTCATGTTGAAAATATTTTCATCTGAGCTACGGTTTATTTTAAATAATTTTCAAAGTTTTATTAATATTCTGGAATTAAAACAGATTAAATTAAATCAACTAAATCTAATTATGACATCACCAATCAACACGGTTTGAGTGGTCAAACTAACTAGTGGATCCCATTCGTCATTGGCACAAGATTTTAATTAATTTAATTAGTGTTAATCAGGATTAATTATGGGGAGGACCCACGTGTCATACTCTATTAAGATAATCTAATTATCTAATTAACAGAAATTAACTAGTCTAATTAATACCTAATTATCTATTTAATTAATTAACTAACTAATTAATTAATATAACTATTTATTTATTTATTTAATTTATTTATTTTTATTATAGCATATATTTATTTATCTATTTATTTTATCCTGTTTTATGAGGGGCCCCACATGTCATTCGGTGGGGGTTGTGGGGCTCATATGTCATAGACCATATTTTATCACATTGTTTTATTGGTTGGTTAGCGGATGAGGCCCATATGTCATATACTAAGTAGTATCTAAATATTTCCAATAATGCCAGTGGAAGGTTAATGATGTAGGATGAATCATAATCTGATGGTTGGCCTCGTTTTGGTAGTGGCACAAGCCAGCTATGGCCAGAGCCGTGCTTGGGCACGCACGGATGCACACATGTGGCGGCTGCCATCACAAGCAGCAGCACAGGCGGCCGGGTGAGCGGGCAGCGATGGACAATGGCTAGCACAGCGAGGCAGCTGCAGGGGCGAGCAGGGCCGCAGCGAGGGAGGAGCCACAGCGAGGCAGTGCACGAGCGGGCGGACGGCGCAAGGGTGGGCGCGGTCACGACCACAGCAGCGCGCGTCCGCTGGGAAAAGGGCGCGTCCGGAGCGCGGTGCATCGAGGGAAAGGGGGCGCCAGACGAGGAAAGGGAGAGGAGGTCGGAGCATGACCGACATTGTAGAGTGGCGGGGCCAATGAGGCTCGAAGGAGCCATCGAGGACGAGGTGAGGAGGCCAGCAAGGAGGCGCGACGGTGGCGTTCCGGCTACGGAGTGGTTGGGGCCGGTGGAGAAAATGGCGAGGAGGGGCAGGTGGTGGCACCCGAGGTGACGGAAGGTGGGGGAGCAGGGAGCCGACGAGGAGGAGGCGCAGGGGCGACGAGGGGCTGGCTGCCGGTGCAGGGCGGGGTCGGCGCTGGGGGAGAGGCCTCGGTGGGGAACTAGGTGAGCGAGAGGCGAGCGGGTTGAGAGGGATCGGGGCGATCTGGGGCTGGCAAGCTCGTAGGGGAGATGGGATCGAGCTAGTGGGCTCGGGCGTTGGTGGGGCTCGGGGCGAGCTGGTGAGGGTGACGAGGGAACCAACCCCTCGTGGCTAGTTCTGGTGGCGGGGGGTGCGGGGAAAAGGAGTGGAAAGGGGTAGCGCTTAGGGTTCCGAGGAGGTTTTATACCCCGTGGTGTAGATGGGTCGGTTTAGGTGTTGGGTTGGGCTGACCGACCCAGTGGGGTGGGGGTTTTCTATTTTTTGTTTTGTTTTTTGTTTTCTTTTTTTACATTTATTAACAATTCTAGTTTCAATTTATTTTAGTGCAATAATCCCCCAAAATTTATTAATTCTTAAAAGGCAACTTACTAAGTAGTATTTGACAAACAACAAACATTTTTATTTTTATATTTGAAAACTTTTATCGCTTGACTTTATTTTGAATTTGAAATTGTCACGGCTTTGAACTAACACGAGGTTAACGATAGTAATCACGGTGACATGGCATCATTAGCGTGGGATCACTCTAGCTTATTTACATAGAAAAGTGTAGCAAAAGCTGAGGATGTCACAACTTACAACTCAATATGAAAACTGATAGGACGATATGACTCTGTATGAATGCCCCTGGCAGTGTACGAGGATGTGAAAAGATCTAGCATGACATGTACCAAAAATATGATGAACGACGGCTTTCCACAAATACTATGTTAGATCTATATGAGCATGCAAAGCATTATGATGATGAACGAACTAGTCATGTGAAGTGACGGTGGCATTTGCATGACAATATATCTCGGAATGGCTATGGAAATGCCATGATAGGGTGGCATGGTCGATGTTTTGAGGATGATATAAAAAGTATTATGTACAATATAGAGTGTCATGTCACGGGGTTTGGATGCACCGACGAAAGTTGCATCGATGCTCATGGAGAGAATGGGTGATGCACGGTACCGAAGAGGCTACCAAATATGAGGAGATGAGATTGCGTATGTCCATGCTGTCACATTAGTCATGAAGAACTTATGTACTTATTGTAAAGTTTTATTAGTTTTATGAAAAATCAAAGTACTTCCGGCATGCCTCGAGGGAGAGGATTGGTAGGAATTAACCATCGCGCGACTCATACTCAAAACAACACTAGGATTTCAACGAGGAATAGAAATGCTCACACATCATCACCATGCCTTTTAATATTTTTTAGATGAACAAGAAGATTAACATCTCTTAATATTGACACCTTTTTGAATTAATAATAATGCACTCACACCTGTTTCATATCACCACATCAGTATCTTTAACCCATAATTTCTCTATATGTGATACATGATGGTTTTAATTATCACTCATTAAATACCCATTATTTTTTATCTAGTCTTATGACCCATGAAAATTACCATAACTATTTATCCAACTCTAAAAAAAAGTAAATGAAGAATGAGAGCATAATATTTCTATAAAATCTACACGCTACCATGCTCAAAAAGATATAAGTGAAGTACTAGAGTAACCGCTAAGCTCAAAAGATATAACTCAAGCACATAGAGTATTCTAATAAATTGTGATGAGGTGGTATATCTCTGAAATCGGTGTGTCCAGAAAATAATGGTTGCCGCGAACTGAAAGTAAAAGCAAATGACGCTCTAAGCAAAACTCATATCATGTGATGAATAAAAATGTAGCTCCAAGTGACATACTGATGGATTGCGACGAAAATAGGGGATGCCTTACGGGGCATCCCCAAGCTTAGACGCTTGAGTATTCCTAGAATATTACCTTGGTGTGACTTGCACATCCCCAAGCTTAGGCTTTTTGTGCTCCTCAATCCTTTGTCCATTGGGATAATACCCAAAACTTGAAAACATCAATCACATAAAACTCAACAAAACTTCGTGAGATCCGTTAGTATAAGCAACATATCGAATGCTTTCAGGTTCTACTATAAGATGATTCTTATTTTATTTTAGCATGGGGTATTGTATTCTAACTTCTCCATGGCTTATACCCCCCCCCGATACAATCCATAGCATCATCAAAATAAGCAAACTAGGCAAGCAAAAACGGAATCTGATTGAAATAGATCGGTGTGTAGTAATATCTAATGAACCTATACTTATGTAACTCCAAAAATTCTGAAAAATTAGGAAGACCTCAGGAATTTTTATAGAGATTCTTTGTAAAACATTCACCTGAAAAAGACGTTCCAGTAAAATCAGAGAAACTCTGCAATGGACGTCAAAGTTTGTGTTGTTGAACCGTATCAATTCTACTCATCATACAAATCACCCCAAAGGCTTTACTTTTCACAAACACTAATTAAAACATAAAAACACAATAATTAAATAGGAAATAATCATGTTATAAAAAACAAACAAAAATAAGTGATAACTATTGGGTTTTCTCCCAACAAGCTCTTTCTTCATAGCCATTAAGATAGGCTTGAAATTTCAATGATGCTCACATAAAGGACAAGAATTGAATCACAAAGAGAGCATCACGAAACATGTGACAATAACATTTAAGTCTAACATAATTCCTTTGCAGAGGCATTTTATTAGCAAACAATTTATCAATACAAGAAGTGTCTAGCATAAAAAAGTATGAAGAATGAAGCATTAACAATTTGAATATCAAGAGAGGTAAGTGAGTAACATGAAAATTTCTATAACCATATTTTCCTCTCTCATGATGATTACATGTAGGATCATATTCAATTTAAACAATATAACTATCATGATTTTCATTCAAAGAACTATCATGAATCACTTTATAAATTTCACGATTTTTAGGTTCATGATTTTCAAGGAAGACCTCATAAAGATTATATAGTGCACTCTCACTAGCAATTGTTTCAACATAAACGATTCTTTTGAAAAGATTAGCTAGTGTATGAGGATATATTTATCTTTATTTTTGCATTCTACTTTCTATTTTGGTGTGACAAAGATAAAGATAACATAGCTAGGCAAGTAAACTAGAGAGCAAAGATGCAAACTAGTGACAAGCTAAGAAAGCAAAGGTAAATATGTTTGTATATTTTATTTTTATGAGATAAATTAAATATACCACCAAATAAAAAGGAGAACAAGTGAATTAAAATTTGTGTGGAGTTACTTGGTAGTTGGTGATGATATTCCCCGGCAACGGTGCGAGAAATCCTTCCTCATACTTGTTATCTACGTTGTGTTTTCCGTGAAGAGGAACGAGTTATCGCAGTAGAGTGTAGGTAAGTATTTCCCTCAGTTATGAAACCAGGGTTTATCGAACCAATAGGAACATCAACCACAACCATCTTCTACATCTCCACACAAAAGAACAAACAACTTGCACCCAACACGGGCAAGAGTGTTGTCAATCCTGCTGTTCTCGTTATTTGCAAGCAAGTGAGGTGTGTAGATAATTGTAGATGGCAAGATAAAATAAAAACAAGAAAATGGAAGCAAGGTATTTGAGTAGTTTTCCCTAATGGCATATCTCATGAAAATAGCATATGATGGGTAAAAAAATTACCGTTGGGCAACTCACAAAAAACGGATAGATATGCGGTATTCATGGCAATGATCATGTGTATATAAGTATCTTGCCCATAAACAAATAAGACGACTAATGCCTACACCTATTACTATTAATCCACTCATCTACCGCTATCCAGCATGCATCTAGAGTATTAAGTAAAACAGAGTAATGCATGGAGAACAATGACATGACGTAGACAAAGTAAACTCAAGCAATATGAATAAAACCCCATCATTTTATCCTCAGGAGCAGCAACACAAAAATGCAACATGTCCCCTTCTATCACTGGGATATAGAAATTCACCAGGTTGAACCTACTACAACACAGCTCTCTCACCGAAGAAATATCAATCTAGTTGGCCAAACTATCTCAACAGATCGGAGAGAATTACGAAGCTATCATAATCATGCCCATAAGAATCACATAAGTATTCAGAGGAGACTCTAATATTTATCATGAATAATCTGAATATAAACCCACAATTCATTGGATCCCAAGAAACACACCGCACAAAAGGAATTACGTTATGTGGATCAAAGTGAAGATGTGATGATCATTACATTGAAGATCAAGACAGAGAGGTTGACATCTAGGTACTGGCCATGGACCCATAGTTTTGTGTTGAACTACTCACACATCATCGTGAGGGCATCAAGGTTGATGAAGAGGCCCTCCGTGATCGATACCCCCGACAGGGTGCCGAAACGAAGCTCCATATGGCTTCCCATTGGAACAAAGACTTGCGGCAGCGTAAAAATGTTTCAAGACTCCTTCTGATGTTTTTAGGGTATAAGAGAATTTATATGCCACAAAACGGAGTCGGGAGGGCCTTGAGGGGCCCACAAGCCATCAGGGTGTGCCAGGTAGTGATGTGTTGGCTTGTGGGTCCCTCGTGTGGCCCCCACCCTTCCTCCGTTGCTTGTTGCTATTCTTTTGGTCCATAAAAAATCACCAAAAAGTTTCAGGTCAATTGGACTTCGTTTGGTATGGAAGCCTGAAAAGTGAAAAACTTGCAGAAAACAACAACTGGCACTGTGCACTCGGTCAATAGATTAGTGCTCAAAAATAATATAAATTGGTAAATAAATACCCAAAATATTACTAGAATGATTATATATCGCCATGGAACAACAAAAAAATTAGATACGTTGGAGACGTATCACCACTTTTCATGTGCAAGTTTGAAATCATAGTTAAGTTCTTTAATTGTCCAATATCTTTATGTTCTAACTCGGGACATAAATGACATTCTTTTCCATAGACCATTTATATGGGGAAATTCCCATAGGGGTTTTATAAGTAGGTCTATAAGCCCATAAAGCATCATCAAGTTTCTTTGAATAATTCTTTCTAGATCTATTAATAGTCTTTTGCAAGATTAATTTTATTTCTAGGTTGCTCAACTCAACTTGACCGCTAGATTAAGGATGATAACATGATGCAATTATATGGTTAACATCACATTTAGCTAGAAGTTTACAAAAGCACCCTGAATAAAATGTGAACCACCATTAGTCATTAAATATCTAGGGACTCCAAACCTCGGGAAAATAACATCTTTATGCATTTTAATAGAAGTGGTGTGATGAGAATTACTGGTTGGAATAGCTTCTACCCACTCATAATCAAGAGCAACAAAAATGTGAGTATACCCATTAGATGAAGGAAAAGTCCCATAGAATCAAAACCACAAACATCAAATGGTTAAATAGCAAGTGAATAATTCATAGGAATTTCTTAACGTCTACCAATGTTACCAATTATTTGACATTCATCACAAGAAAGTACATACTTATGAGCTTCTTTGAAAAGAGTAGGCCAATAAAAACCGGACTGTAATACCTTGTGTGCGGTTCTATCGCCAGCATGGTGCCCTTCGTAGGCCTCGGAATGACACCATCGTAGGATGTGTCCCTGCTCATGCTCACGTACACAACGTCTAATAACACGAACTACTCAATCTTTATAAAGATATGGGTCATCCCAAAAGTAATGTCTTAAATAATAGAAGAACTTTTTCTTTTGTTGGTAGGTGAAACTAGGTGATACATATTTAGCAACAATGTAACTGGCATAATCTGCATACTAAAGAGTACTACGGGCAACATTTAGAACAACTAGTTGTTCATGAGGAAAATTATCGTCAATATGCAATGGTTCATGAAGATAATTTTCCATTCTAGACAAATTATATGCTACCGGTTTTTCAACTCCCTTTATATCAACAATATGCAAATCAAACTCTTGAAGTAAAAGCACCCACCTAATCAGTCTAGGCTTAGCATCTTTCTTTTCCATAAGGTATTTAATAGCAGCATGATCAGTGTGAATAGTAACTTTTGAATCAATAATATAAGCTCTAAACATACCACATGCAAACACAACTGCTAAAAATTCCTGCTCAGTAGTAGCATAATTTCGTTGGGCAGTGCCTAGAGTTTTACTAGCATGATAGATACCATTCAGTTTCTTGTCTACTCTTTGCCCTAGAACAACCCGCATATCATAATCACTAACATCACATATAATTTCAAATGGTAAGTTCCAATCAGGTGGTTGAACAATATGTGTAGAAATTAATGCTTTCTTAAGTATTTCAAAGGCTTCTACACAATCATCATAAAAAATGGAATATCCTTTTGAAAAAGATTAGTTAATGGCCTAGAAATGTTTGAGAAATCTTTAATGAAACACCTATAGAAACCAACATGACCAAGAAAGCTTCTTATACCTTTAACATCGTTAGGACATGGAATTTTCTCTATTGCTTCAACTTTAGCCTTGCCTACCTCAATACCAATTTCAAAAACTTTAAGCCCAAGTACTATACATTCATTCACCATAAAGTGGCACTTGTCCGAGTTCAAGACAAGATTAGTTGCTTCACATCTCTGCAAAACTCGAGCAAGGTTGCTTAAGCATCAAAGGAAGTCAGTTAAACGGAAAAAATTATCCATGAAAACTGCAACAATCTTTTAACAGAAGTCGGCGAATATAGCAGTCATACATCTCTGAAAGGTAGCAGTTGCATTACATAAACCAAAAAGGCATATGTCCATAAGCATAAGTTCTAAATGGGCAAGTAAAAGTAGTTTTCTCTTGGTCCCTTTAACCCATGTATGTCACATCCCTAGTTACCCCTTTGATGAATAGCAAGGTTGTGCTCATATCTTCATTATTGCATTAGAAGTGAAATGGAAAAACAAGAGAAAAACCCTAGCAACTCTATATGCAAAACAATTCAAAGTGGTGACAAATCAATGAACCCAAAATGGCCTCCATAAAAGTCCATCATTTTTGATAAATGTTGGAAAGAAAATATCAGGGGTGATATATATTTTCAAAATACTTTTGGCATTTTATTTTAAACACAAAAGCCACTGAAATCAATTAATTAATTGATTTCCAATACTTCCTAGTTTTACAAAATGTTGAAACTATTATGTGGCATTCCTTATTTTTATCACTGTCACATAACACTAATTTAGGGTTTTATAAAATATCTAAACATTTTACTTTAAAACCTAACCCTAATTACCAGAAAGAAATAAAAATAGAAAAAGGAAAAGAGAGAGAGAGAAACTTATCTTGCGCTCACCTGCGGCCCAGCCCACCAGGGGCACCGCTGTCTTCCTCCTCCTGCCAGGAGGAGAAGCAGCTGCGTGCCCGACGCATCGCCGGGCACCGCCACGTCCCCTGGCCGCCTCCTGCTCGCCCCGTCCTTATCTCCTCGCCGTGGAAGCCCCAGACCCCCCCCTCGAGCTCATCCTCCTCTCCAGTCTCTCCCTATCCCTCTGCTTCTCCCTCCCCCATGGATTCCAGCGAGGCCGTCGCCGCCGTTAGTCGCAGCCGTAGCCTCAGGCTTCCCCTCACCTTCCTGACCGGCTCATTAGCTCCGCCTCATCGAGAAGCTCCTCGCCGTCAACCTCCCCGAGCACCCAAGCCACGGAGCATCGCCATCGCCGTCGTCCCCTTCACCTCCGGCCGTCGGACCTTCCTCGTCGATTCGCGCCAACCAAGGTGTCCCCGAGCTCGTCGTCTGCTCCAGTCGATTCCCTGTGAGCCGCCGGACGCTTTCCTCCTCCCCTTGTCGATCTCCCCTTCCTCCCACCATGCTAGCTGCCGGAGCCGAAGCCCCTGCCGCCAGCCATGGTGTCATCGTGGTTAGCAACCTCGAGAGCCACTGCCGAGCACCACGGCGTGCTCAGTGAGCTCTCCTGAAGCCGTAGCCGTCCCAATCTCTTCCTCCCGTGCCTTCTAGCGCTAGCCTCACCGTGGCCGAGTTTCGGTAGCCGCCGTGGCTCGTCGCCGGGGCTACTCCGGTGACCTAGCCCCCCTTCGGTCCCCCTGTGCGATGCGGTCGAGCCTGGGCTTCACCCCAGTGCCTTCAGCGCTTCTAACCGAGCCCCATAGGCCGTTTTGGAGCATCTCCGGCGAGCCTTCGCCGCGCCCGTGGTCGCCGCCGGCCAGGCCCCGGTAGCCCTGACGTGGCCAGGCATTAGCCACCACTAACCCCCTTCCGAGAGACGCTGACATAGGGCCCCACGCGTGGGTCAAACTCCCATTAGTGCGGGTCAACGCGGGATTAAGCTCTGGGTCACTGACCAGTGGACCCCACTGGTCAGGTTTGACCTGGCCCAGGCGCTGTTGACTGCTGACGCAGTGACGACATCACAGTGACGCAGTAATTGTTTTTCTGTTTATAAATTAATTCCAGAAAATGCCTAAAACTTGTAAAAATCATAGAAATTAAAATATAACTCGGATGAAAATAATTTATATATGAAAAAGTATCAGAAAAATCCAAGGAATCTGATTATAGCATTTTCATGCATGTTTGAAAAAGTTAACAACATAAAATAGGCAAAATGATGAATAGGGTAAATTTAATAAATAGTTTGGAGTTGGAAATTGATACTTATTTGATTTCCACTTCAATTACTATGCTCAAACATTGTTCAATGCAAATCAGTACCTCAAAATACTAACTCCGTACATGTGGAAACAATTTGTTATGAGCTTTAGGTCGAATCAATTAAAAGGGTACCGGAACAATAACCGGCTTGAAGTGATGTTTGAATCCTAATTCAAACCAGCTTCACCTTAAGAAATGATAGCCACATTAACCCTGCCACCTTTCATTTCATGTCTTGAGCACGCATCATAGTGTTGCATTTCCGTGAAGTAATTGTTGTTCTTTCTTGTTTGTCGGTGTTGTTCCCCCTCGCTAAACGATATCTCCGACGATGTGATCGTTGACATTGATGAAGACCCATTGCTATATTCAGACGTGTCAGGCAAGCAAACCCCCCTTGAGCATATTGAAATAATCCCACTCTCTCGCTCCTGCTCTCTTTTACTGCATTAGGACAAACACGACTCAACTGTGCATGTTATCGGTAGTTGAACCCATTCCTCTGCATGACCTGATTTTGTCACAGTAAATAGTTGAAACCACTCAGCATGAGTAGCAACTGCTTGAGCCTTGTTGTCCTTACTCATCCATGCTTGTTTACAATGCCTGCTATGCTTAGAGTCATGTCGGGTCTGATACATCTGGAGGATGAATCGGAATGGTTGTGATCATGTTCTACAGTGTGAGAGTAAAGGTGTGAATCTGATTTGGTAAAGGTAGCGATGAGAGGCCATGTAGGAGTACATGGCGGGTTGTCTCATTGGGACCGTCCTTAAGAACTGAGTTCTGTGTATGTTATCCAAGACAAGATACTACCATGCATTGGGCCCTGAAATATGACCCCGCTCGGCTTATTAATTGCCTAGATCTCTAGCCAGGAGTTGCAATTAGTTTCTGGTGTTTGTAGGAAAAGTGTTGGCGGCCGTGTTTAGCTCTGCCCGACGGGGTAGGCTTCACTACGGTAGATACACAGTGGCACGGTGTACCAAGTGGCACCCGAATGGTGGGCTTGGGAACCCTGCGCGCATCGTTTGGGGCCGTAGAGGAAACCTCGGCCGGACTTCCTTGCGGGTTCAGTCTCAAATAGGCGATAAACCTGGACTAGGGTCTTGTGTGGTTAACGGTCGTGGCCGACACCCACGCCAGCGCTTCCGCTTGAAGGTTGCCGAGATGCATGACGTGCATATGGTGATAAGTGGTGGGAGCGTGTGTGAAGAAGTATACCCCTGCAGGGTGATTCAATATGTTCGAATAGCCGCGTCCTCGGTTATGGACTACTTGGAAACATTACGTGGTACATAGACAACTTATATGGATACTCTAAAAACATGCAAGATAAGTGTGAGTGCTATGGAAGGCCTTCTCGTAGGGAGACGAGAGTGGATCCATAGTAGGGTATTGAATTGGTGAATATGTGGACTCGTGTGCGCTATCCCACCTCAAAGAAAGAACTCGTAGTCATAGTACAGGTTAGCCAAGAGTCAAAGCTGGCTTGCTGCAATCAAACCCCACAATCCTTTCATTGAAACATGATGCATATGTAGATAGTTCTGATGTAAGACTTGCTGAGTACCTTTGTACTCACGGTTGCTTATTTATGTTTTGCAGAGAAGATTTAGTCTTATTAAAGGTTTCTACACG
Organism: Hordeum vulgare subsp. vulgare; assembly: GCF_904849725.1. Taxonomy (NCBI): domain Eukaryota; kingdom Viridiplantae; phylum Streptophyta; class Magnoliopsida; order Poales; family Poaceae; genus Hordeum; species Hordeum vulgare. Next base: position 212,839,511 of record NC_058520.1, on the reverse strand, counting down.
ACGTGTTCGATGTTGATCGGAATAGCTTGGGAATCCCAGACAGAGGTCTGGCTCCTTTGGTAGGGTCGTAGTAGCTTTTCAGGCTCTTCCAGCCACTTTTACTAGACGTCTGTACTCAGACATGAATTGCTTCCGCTTGTTGCTTGTGTGACTTGAGTGTTGGGTCACGAGACCCCTGTTTGTAATATCATACCATGTTGACTCTTAAGAGTCTTTAATAAATGCTTCAGTCATAGAGTTATGTTGTGATGCCATGTTGTATCTACACATATCGTGCATAATGTGTGTATGTTTGAAATGCATTATATGTGTGGGATTCGACACCTAGTTGTTGCCTTTAGTAGTACTCTTTACAGGGAAATGCCTCTTTGTGCTTCCATCGAGCCTTGGTAGCTTGCTACTGCTCGGAACACATTGATTGACCGGCATGTATCCTTCTTTGTTGCTGTGTCTGTCCCCTCGAGGAAATGTCATGCGATGTAATGGAGTCCTTGTAGCTTGCTACGACTCGGCTACACACGCTGATGACCGACACCTGCCTTGCTGGGTTATGTATGCCTGTCCCTGTACGGTTGTACTGCTGGGGTTTATAACTAGTCATGTCGACCCGGGTTCTTTGTCGTTTGAACGCTAGCAACATATTCATATACGTGAGCCAAAAGACGCAAACGGTCCCGGCCAAGGTAAGGTGGCAGCCGTGGAGTTTACCGTGCGTGAGGCCGCAAAGTGATGTGATGTGTTACAGGCTAGGTTCTTATGACTCAGGATCGGGGTCCCGACAGCGTTGGTATCAGAGCTTGACTGCCTGTAGGATCACCAAGCCAAACTGGTCGATGTTGTGTCTAGCAACTCTTTAGTTATATAAGGGAATTGTTTGTGGAAGGGAACGTAAGGCTCTTTTTACTCCTTTCCTTGTGTCATTCTTATTCTGAGTCACCCTCTTCTTTATTCTACGGGGATTAAGAATTAGGCTTTCCCATCTATTCATTAGGATGACGAGTTACTATGTTGGAGACTTATAGGAAAGTTGATATCTTCAAGGATCAGTGTCTACATAAGAATTCAGCTGTTATGTTGTTAGTTTTATTGCAGGTTGCCTCATATTTCATGCCTGTACAGCCGTTATGCTGTCCGAGTTTCCAAAGTTCCCAAATAGTCTGATGCAATTGCAAATTCCCTCCTCCTGAGCTAATGTCTTTTGGCCGGACAAAGCACACTAATAATTGTGTTGAGGTACCTTATTACCTCGATATTTGTTGAAGTGCTAGGAAAACATGTCACCTCAAAAGCTACCCAATAGTCTAGACGTGTTTTGGTTTTCAGTGTGATAGTTCTGGCCATCATTTCGAAAACATCTCGTGATGTGAAATAGCTTGTAGGTACTCTATTTCTGGGTCTTTGAATCCAATGATCAATCTGCTCATCTCTGTTAATCGTGTTGCTAGTTCCTTTAGCATGATTAGTAACCTTGTTTTAGTCCTCAAGGTGCGTGGTATATCATTCTTCCAATACCATGGACCATCTCTGTCAAAAGTCCTTCGTGAACTAAAGATCATAATAAGAGTGCTCGTGATGAGTTCTCTACTCCATATTGTGACTCTGTCAACTCCACCTTTCTGCATGGGTTATCTGGAAGAATTATGTTGAACTCGTTCGACATTCTAATCCATGCATCCATAACTCAAGAAATCATGTGCTCTTGAGTTGGTCCTATCTAGTTGCATTTTGACCTTCATCATTGAGAGGATAGTTAAGAGCAGTTGTGCGTCCATGTCATCGATGCCTATTATTCTTTTCGTCTATCAAGTTGTTCTATTCTCGAATGACTGGGAGAAGCAAACTCCAGTACCACCTCCATTTCTTGGATTGGGTCAAAGTAGTTGTATTCCGCAGATCGAAATGCTAAACCAGCTTTTGTTCTGTTCAATCTTGGAGTATTACCCTCTTTTTGTCAAGAGTGTTACGAGAATGGCACCATCTCTTATGAGCTCTTGATGTAGTGATACCTTTCTCTATCATTGTTCATTCCTCGGTTTTCGTGTTGGTTGTAATCGGAATATCGACAAGTGAACCATGATGTATGAAATCAATACTCCTAGCAATGTTGTTGCTTGGTAGCTAATGGACAATAATTTCACTCTTATGGTGATGGTGATTGAATCGTCATCCTAAGACTGACCATGCTACCTAGTCCATGTTTCATGGTGCACCTTTTGATCAGTGAGTTAGGGTTTTGTCAAATCCCTCGTTTTATTGATCACATCATCTTGCCCTGAAAAGCAAAATTGTTCTCGAGCTTAATACTATACCGGTGGTTCGTGATTTTCCAAATATCTTCTCGGAAGTATTACCAGGTTGTTTCCTGACTGTTATGATAGAGCTCGTGATCAAGTGGGTTTTTCTATAAACCAACCCCTTCTCCAAGATCTGTATTGGATACCCCGAGCTAGTTGGTTAAGCTAAACAATAACTTGAAGAGTTGGAAGATAAAAGCTTCGCCTAAACTCAGCTCATCTAAAAGGGATATCTTTCTGTTGTGTGGGTGTGAGGAAAGATGATATTTTCATCGGTTTATTCGTGTGAGCAATTGTTGCATATATTATCTTGCTCAATTTTGATTTGAGCATGGGCTATCGTCAAATCAAACTCAAAACCAAAGATTTTCGTAGCGGTGTTTTACTCATGGATTTCTCTGAGCATACACCATTATACTCTTTGATCTGACCAATGCTATTATCTTGCTGACATAGTTGTGGAAATCCATTTATATGGGTATTTTGATGAATTGTTGTTGAGCCCATCGGCAACATTCTAATTTGTTCCATGATCTATGTTGGACATTAAGCTAGTGCTGGAAACTTTGTAGACATTGTCTTCGTGTCTTGTGCACGAGGTATATGTTAGGTGTAAGAAGTGAATTCCTCTAATTCATGTGCATCTGATGCAAGTTGCCGCCGTGAATTCGAGAAAAGTTAAATTGTTTCTTTGGAATCATCCCAAGTCAATCATGCATGTGCGAAGTATTCTATGGTTTGATAGACTGATCATCTTCACTCCATATGTATCTCCTAGCACCCCAAGCCACTGATTGATTTGTTCAAGGAAAAGAAGGTAAGTGCCATTCCTGAAGGTACCAGACGGACTTGCACATGGCTTCGTTATTCGCAATGATGATTCCCATCCTGAACTCGGTAGTGTTTTGTTGTAAGACTTTCCATGTGTTCACAGTTGTCTTGGGCAGTGTGTTCACATGGGTCTTGCGATCCAACTCATGTTTGGGAGTTGTCTTCCGTAGTTCATTTCCTGAGAATCTCGCAACGTTATCTCGTCGCTTTGTGTTGCAAACTTTCTTTTCAGACATGCTGAGTCTGAAGCATCGTGGCACCAACCGGAGCTGAATCTCAGGCAGTTATAATGGTTGGAACTTTTCCCAAGAATTATTATATTGGTCTCTATGTAACCCGGTAAAGTGATGTAATGGCTAACACACCTAGCCGGAAGACTTGATATTATAATATCTTGTGTCAGCAATCTTAGCCATCTCCCCGTGAGGTTTTGTATGATCTATTTTATAAGTTGTTCCTCATGGATCCCCTTTGGTCCCGAAGTCCGACCTATATTGATGCGCTAGATATCAAGCACGATCTATAATTGGGTTGTGCTAGTACATCAAGGAGAACATTAGAAGCGGAGTGCTAAATGTCTCTCGGTCGATCAACCAGATTTCGTTCCCTTGGCAGAGCTAAGGTGAAATCTGAGAAAGTGTTGTCTTCCTTTGCATCTGCACCCTCCATCACTGTTCATCATGATAGTATGTGGTGTCACCAGGATCCTTGGCACGGATGTTGGTAAATCTAGATGAATATGGAAAAGCTCTAGTTCTTGAGAGCACGCTCAGACACTAGGTTATATCCTCGGTAATACTTGGAATGTGCAATCCGTTCGCCGGGTTGTTCTATAACCCTAGTTTCTTTCCAACTCAGTATAACATTCTTTCAAATTCCTTCAAACAATCATTTGTGAATTGCCTTACCCTTGTATGAAGAGTTTCGAAGATCTTTGGATCAAAAGTAATTCTTTTTGCCACTTAAGGGAATAACTCTACGAGCTACCTTCCTAAGGTGCCCCGTCGTGGTATGAAGGGTAGCTTAGTCCTCGCTACTTTGAAACCTCGCCACCATCTGGGTTAAGCATGGATTTGTTGCCTACCAATTGAACCTCTGTCATATGTCTCATTTCCTCGTCCGTGTTATGAGTGTTGTGTTTCAGCTCAAGAGACGTTCCTACATCTCATTCTATGAGTTGATCTTGAGTTTTTCGATCTTCGAGGAGATCGAATCTTGTGTAGTCTCCCTGTTCTTTTGTCGTCAAGCTAGATGAAGACCCCAAGGACAAAGACGTCAAGATCAACATGGTACGATGAATCAACATCCTCGAGAGAAGCAAATGGATCGTGAAGATTGTGATAGTTTAGTGTCCCCTCTTCCTCCTCCCGACTACGCCTGAATCTCGGGACGAGATTCTTGTTTAGTAGGGGTGAGTTGTCACATCCCTAGTTACCCCTTTGATGAATAGCAAGGTTGTGCTCATATCTTCATTATTGCATTAGAAGTGAAATGGAAAAACAAGAGAAAAACCCTAGCAACTCTATATGCAAAACAATTCAAAGTGGTGACAAATCAATGAACCCAAAATGGCCTCCATAAAAGTCCATCATTTTTGATAAATGTTGGGAAGAAAATATCAGGGGTGATATATATTTTCAAAATACTTTTGGCATTTTATTTTAAACACAAAAGCCACTGAAATCAATTAATTAATTGATTCCCAATACTTCCTAGTTTTACAAAATGTTGAAACTATTATGTGGCATTGCTTATTTTTATCACTGTCACATAACACTAATTTAGGGTTTTATAAAATATCTAAATATTTTACTTTAAAACCTAATCATAATTACCAGAAAGAAATAAAAATAGAAAAAGGAAAAGAGAGAGAGAGAAACTTATCTTGCGCTCACCTGCGGCCCAGCCCACCAGGGGCACCGCTGTCTTCCTCCTCCTGCCAGGAGGAGAAGCAGCTGCGTGCCCGACGCATCGCCGGGCACCGCCACGTCCCCTGGCCGCCTCCTACTCGCCCCGTCCTTATCTCCTCGCCGTGGAAGCCCCAGACCCCCCCTCGAGCTCATCCTCCTCTCCAGTCTCTCCCTATCCCTCTGCTTCTCCCTCCCCCATGGATTCCAGCGAGGCCGTCGCCGCCGTTAGTCGCAGCCGTAGCCTCAGGCTTCCCCTCACCTTCCTGACCGGCTCATTAGCTCCGCCTCGTCGAGAAGCTCCTCGCCGTCAACCTCCCCGAGCACCCAAGCCACAGAGCATCGCCATCGCCGTCGTCCCCTTCACCTCCGGCCGCCGGACCTTCCTCGTCGATTCGCGCCAACCAAGGTGTCCCCGAGCTCGTCGTCTGCTCCAGTCGATTCCCTGTGAGCCGCCGGACGCTTTCCTCCTCCCCTTGTCGATCTCCCCTTCCTCCCACCATGCTAGCTGCCGGAGCCGAAGCCCCTGCCGCCGGCCATGGTGTCATCGTGGTTAGCAACCCCGAGAGCCACTGCCGAGCACCCCGGCTTGCTCAGTGAGCTCTCCTGAAGCCGTAGCCGTCCCAATCTCTTCCTCCCGTGCCTTCTAGCGCTAGCCTCGCCATGGCCGAGTTTCGGTAGCCGCCGTGGCTCGTCGCCGGGGCTACTCCGGTGACCTAGCCCCCCCTTCGGGCCCCCTGTGCGATGCGGTCGAGCCTAGGCTTCACCCCAGTGCCTTCAGCGCTTCTAACCGAGCCCCATAGGCCGTTTTGGAGCATCTCCGGCGAGCCTCCGCCGCGCCCGTGGTCGCCGCCGGCCAGGCCCCGGTAGCCCTGACGTGGCCAGGCATTAGCCACCACTAACCCCCTTCCCAGAGACGCTGACATAGGGCCCCACGCGTGGGTCAAACACCCATTAGTGCGGGTCAACGCGGGATTAGGCTCTGGGTCACTGACCAGTGGACCCCACTGGTCAGGTTTGACCTAGCCCAGGCGCTGTTGACTGCTGACGCAGTGATGACATTACAGTGATGCAGTAATTGTTTTTCTGTTTATAAATTAATTCCAGAAAATGCCTAAAACTTGTAAAAATCATAGAAATTAAAATATAACTCGGATGAAAATAATTTATATATGAAAAAGTATCAGAAAAATCCAAGGAATCTGATTAAAGCATTTTCATGCATGTTTGAAAAAGTTAACAACATCAAATAGGCAAAATGATGAATAGGGTAAATTTAATAAATAGTTTGGAGTTGGAAATTGATACTTATTTGATTTCCACTTCAATTACTATGCTCAAACATTGTTCAATGCAAATCAGTACCTCAAAATACTAACTCCGTACATGTGGAAACAATTTGTTATGAGCTTTAGGTCGAATCAATTAAAAGGGTACCGGAACAATAACCGGCTTGAAGTGATGTTTGAATCCTAATTCAAACCAGCTTCACCTTAAGAAATGATAGCCACATTAACCCTGCCACCTTTCATTTCATGTCTTGAGCATGCATCATAGTGTTGCATTTCCGTGAAGTAATTGTTGTTCTTTCTTGTTTGTCGGTGTTGTTCCCCCTCGCTAAACGATATCTCCGACGATGTGATCGTTGACATTGATGAAGACCCATTGCTATATTCAGACGTGTCAGGCAAGAAAACCCCCCTTGAGCATATTGAAATAATCCCACTCTCTCGCTCCTGCTCTCTTTTACTGCATTAGGACAAACACGACTCAACTGTGCATGTTATCGGTAGTTGAACCCATTCCTCTGCATGACCTGATTTTGTCACAGTAAATAGTTGAAACCACTCAGCATGAGTAGCAACTGCTTGAGCCTTGTTGTCCTTACTCATCCATGCTTGTTTACAATGCCTGCTATGCTTAGAGTCATGTCGGTTCTGATACATCTGGAGGATGAATCGGAATGGTTGTGATCATGTTCTACAGTGTGAGAGTAAAGGTGTGAATCTGATTTGGTAAAGGTAGCGATGAGAGGCCATGTAGGAGTACATGGCGGGTTGTCTCATTGGGACCGTCCTTAAGAACTGAGTTCTGTGTATGTTATCCAAGACAAGATACTACCATGCATTGGGCCCTGAAATATGACCTCGCTCGGCTTATTAATTGCCTAGATATCTGTCCAGGAGTTGCAATTAGTTTCTGGTGTTTTTAGGAAAAGTGTTGGCGGCCGTGTTTAGCTCTGCCCGACGGGGTAGGCTTCACTACGGTAGATACACAGTGGCACGGTGTACCAAGTGGCACCCGAATGGTGGGCTTGGGAACCCTGCGCGCATCGTTTGGGGCCGTAGAGGAAACCTCGGCCGGACTTCCTTGCGGGTTCAGTCTCAAATAGGCGATAAACCTGGACTAGGGTCTTGTGTGGTTAACGGTCGTGGCCGACACCCACGCCAGCGCTTCCGCTTGAAGGTTGCCGAGATGCATGACGTGCATATGGTGATAAGTGGTGGGAGCGTGTGTGAAGAAGTATACCCCTGCAGGGTGATTCAATATGTTCGAATAGCCGCGTCCTCGGTTATGGACTACTTGGAAACATTACGTGGTACATAGACAACTTATATGGATACTCTAAAAACATGCAAGATAAGTGTGAGTGCTATGGAAGGCCTTCTCGTAGGGAGACGAGAGTGGATCCATAGTAGGGTATTGAATTGGTGAATATGTGGACTCGTGTGCGCTATCCCATCTCAAAGAAAGAACTCGTAGTCGTAGTACAGGTTAGCCAAGAGTCAAAGCTGGCTTGCTGCAATCAAACCCCACAATCCTTTCATTGAAACATGATGCATATGTAGATAGTTCTGATGTAAGACTTGCTGAGTACCTTTGTACTCACGGTTGCTTATTTATGTTTTGCAGAGAAGATTTAGTCTTATTAAAGGTTTCTACACGACGTGTTCGATGTTGATCGGAATAGCTTGGGAATCCCAGACAGAGGTCTGGCTCCTTTGGTAGGGTCGTAGTAGCTTTTCAGGCTCTTCCAGCCACTTTTACTAGACGTCTGTACTCAGACATGAATTGCTTCCGCTTGTTGCTTGTATGACTTGAGTGTTGGGTCACGAGACCCCTGTTTGTAATATCATACCATGTTGACTCTTAAGAGTCTTTAAGAAATGCTTGAGTCATAGAGTTATGTTGTGATGCCATGTTGTATCTACACATATCGTGCATAATGTGTGTATGTTTGAAATGCATTATATGTGTGGGATTCGACACCTAGTTGTTGCCTTTAGTAGTACTCTTTACAGGGAAATGCCTCTTTGTGCTTCCATCGAGCCTTGGTAGCTTGCTACTGCTCGGAACACATTGATTGACCGGCATGTATCCTTCTTTGCTGCTGTGTCTGTCCCCTCGGGGAAATGTCACGCGATGTAATGGAGTCCTTGTAGCTTGCTACGACTCGTCTACACACGCTGATGACCGACACCTGCCTTGCTGGGTTATGTATGCCTGTCCCTGTACGGTTGTACCGCTGGGGTTTATAACTAGTCATGTCGACCCGGGTTCTTTGTCGTTTGAACGCTAGCAACATATTCATATACGTGAGCCAAAAGACGCAAACGGTCCCGGCCAAGGTAAGGTGGCAGCCGTGGAGTTTACCGTGCGTGAGGCCGCAAAGTGATGTGATGTGTTACAGGCTAGGTTCTTATGACTCAGGATCGGGGTCCCGACAATGTATTTGAGAAAAAACCAGAACATCCATTAAGAAAGCAAAAGTGTGTGTGCTTAGATAATCTTTCAAACATTCCATGTGACACCCTGATTTTTACCCTTTTCCTTTTATTTGATTTTTACTGAATATTTGAATGAAAAATGGTTTTTCGAATCATCTCATGGGGATTTCCACTTGGGCATTCTTTTTTATTTTCACCCAAGTGATTCCTAGTTTCGAGAAACCATCTTGAGACATCATCTCTCCCCTCATATTGCAATTTCATTATTTTTCTTTTAAAAATAATATCCATTTTCTGCGTGAAAATGAGTATTTCTCTCTTATGCTCCAAAGCAACCCTCATTTTTCCTGCCCACAAAAATATAAGTAAATTCCCTGGTATTCTTTAGGTCATGCCTCACCTTTTTATGCAAAAAATATCCCATGGTCATGTGGAGAATTTTGGCTGAATAAAATATTTTATGTTTTGGACAAAAAGGTCACTTTGTAAAGGAAGTGCACTTTTTCTTGCTCCATTTTAGCTGGAATTATTTCTAGCATGGCTATCTTCCAACCCAAACCTTGGCCTCCAAGTTTCAGGTCCTAACTCTCTCTAGATCGTTTTATGTAAGCTGCTACAGTTTCTACCGAGAAACTTGCCAGCTAGCTCATTTCTTGTCCAAGCAGTGTGGGGATGAACCAAGGCCATGAATGGGTCTGCCCTTGAAGGGACTTGAGCCCAGACTTGGTCTGGCAGCCTCGACGTGTGCATAGCACGAGTGCACGCGGTGACGACGTGGCTCCATGGTGTCCGACATGCAATTTGCACGCTCTAGGCGTCGGCGAGAGCCCTGTATCGCCCGTGAGCATGCCTCGTGATGCTCCAGCGTGTCTTCGAGCTCTAGCTTCTTCGTATAAATCCTCCCCAACCCTCTCTGCCGCTCCCCGACGCCAGCGATAGGCTCAGCAGACGCGGACACGATGACACAAGGAGCAACAATGACCGCGTGATCAGTTCGTCTAACCCGCGCATCCTGTTATTGGCTCGGTGTTGCCACTGTCCTTGGAGGGTCTCCCCTCAGCTCAACCAATAGTCCGAGCCTCGCTCGTCGCCTCTCGCCGCTCCAGAAAGTTCGTCGGCGGTCGAGATGTTCTGCTCTGCCCACCCCTATAAAGAGGACCCGTCGTCCGAGCCATTCTAGCCACCCACTCTCCTCCTCTGGCCTCAAATCATCTAAAGAAGCACTGCAGCAATGCCGGGCGGGCCTCCAGCCGCTGAATCAACGCCGAAGTTGGCCGCGGATACCCTTTCGGTGGTAGCTCGCTCTGGTACCCTCCGCTCTTCTGCAACCCCTCATGTGTGCTCGTGACCTTCCCTCGAGCATGATGGAGCTGCTGGACCCCCTCAACCTCGTCGAAATCTCCAACTCCGACAAGCTCCGCCGCCCGTCTTCTTTAGAGAAGAATGTTGGGACGCCATCCGTCCATCTCCACTCGACTTACTCGTACGTACTTGCTCGCCATGAAGAGTTGTGTCCATTCCCCTCCTCGTTGATGAGATACGGTCCCCCTCACAGGAGATTCATCGCCGGCCGAGCCGTCATCCCTACCCCCCTCTCTCTTATACACCTGACAGGAGGACCCCCCTGTAAGTCTCTCCCTTTCCTCCCGAAGGGGTATAAGTGGAGGCACATTTTGAAAATACACCTTCGACGTGGACCTCTCTAGAATTTGCCATTTTCAGTTTAAATTCATATTTTGACTGCAACTTTGACAAACTATAATTCCTAAACCATATGTCCAAATGAGATGATTCTTTTTACAACATTTTTGTATTAAGCTCCTCTATGAGCATGCAAAATTTGACATTTTTCCTTGCTGTTAATATTTTGTGGTGAATTAAAATGCTTTATGTAATATTTTCCTTTTTGTAATTTTATTATTTTCATAAGGTTCAACTTGCCTTGAAGAGGAACAGGAGTTTTACGACCCTCCTTGAACTAAGGGAAGCCATCACCGACATTTTAAAGGATGACTTGGAATGACTATGCTTTTTTGCTTGAACTTGAGTTAATATATGGCATATAATCAATTAAAATTTTCATCACCTATGCTAATTTAAACTGCATGATATGTCTGGTAGTAGGGTAGCAGTAAGATAGTTACTTGGTTAAGTTTATGCAATATAGTAGTTTCATCATGAGGTAACTTATGTTAGCAATGTCATTCAGTCAAGTTGGTGCATTTGCATTTCATGGCATTTTCATGACATAGTATGGCTCGAATAGATTTTTATTTTTGAATAAAAATATCGATAGCCGCGTGTGGGTTTTCATGACTTACTATGGATCAACACATAAGGTTCCATGGTGTGGGTACGGTGTGCTAACCTCAGCAGAGTGTGTGTATAATCTATCGATATCCACTTCGTCGGTCATGGACACAGTTCCTACTAGTTCACATCATGGATCAACAAAAATAATTAGCTTGCACACTAATAATATAATCATGGCACAAGCTGTATGGTTTGACAAGGTCAACGAGATGTTTTCTTTTGTTATCCGTAGATGATCACTGTGGTAAGATGATAGATATGGTTACGCGGTAACCATAATGGTAAGGGAGAACCTATGTGATTATCACTTGCACTTCATGAGTAGTTTGTCATATCTTGCATATAATCTACTTAAATGTCATATCATTATCTGTCATTATTGTATTGTTTGTTGTGAGCTTGCGAGTACATTCAAAGTAATCACCTAGCATGTCATGCTAGTTTCACGAGAAGCTGTACTTGGAGTTTGAGTTGCATCATCGCAGTCTAGGCCGTGTCCCAGCAATGTCCATGTGAGATGGAGTTCCGCTATGCCGTCTTTCCGCTGCCAAGTAGTTGTTTGGTGTTCATCAGGGCCCCATGAGTGTCTACTGAATAATGTACATATTTTTAGCCGCACCGTGTGTGCCGCTGGGCCTTGCCTCTTTATATAATCCTGAACCTATGTATCTGCTAGAGAATCAATACAGTAATTGTATTTCTATACCAAGTTATTGTGTGTTGTGAGAAGACATGATCCATGGGATGGCAATGCAAGGTAAACCGGTTGCTCTGAGATGGGGTGCCACAATGCTTGGTATCAGAGCCACGCTAACTGTAGAACACCCTAGACCCTCGACATGTTAGATAAACGATTGTTAGTAGTCCTAAGTTCCGCAAGTGTGTTTATGCATTTGGTTGTTGCACTGCATGCATATAAAATATTTTTATCGCTAACACACTAATGGTTGTGAGTGTACATGGCCCTAGTGTCATACCTGTACTAGTCTGAGCCATCACCCGTCACCTCTCCGCACCTTCTTCGAAACGTGTGGCGGCGACTCTACCCCGACAGCGATGACCCGGTGTACCAGGTGTACCGGGAGTGGCTGGCACACTCGGTGTATGAGTACCACGTGGAGGTCACTATGCACAATAGTTCTCTGGCCTGGACGTACACCTGTTCTTCGAGGACAGGTTTTGCGTTGATCCCCGATCAGGCAATCCAGTTCATTGCATTTGAAGCTTGATACGTCTCCAATGTATCTATAATTTTTGATGGTTTCATGCTATTATCCTATCAAACTTTGGATGTCTTGCATGCCTTTTATATATTTTTTGGGAATAACTTATTAACTCAGTGCCAAGTGCCAGTTCCTGTTTTTCCCATGTTTTTTCCCCTTTCAGAGGAGATATTGAAACGGAGTCCAAACGGAAGAAAATCCCTGAAAAGATTTTTTTCCGTAACGGAAGAAGATCGGGAAGCTTGAGAGCCAAGGCAGGGGAGCCTCAGGGGCCCCACAAAGCCCCCACCCCGCGGACAGGGGGGGAGATCATGGCCCACATGCTTGTGAACCCCCTGGGCGCGCTCTGCCCTAGGGGTTGCGCCTATATATTCCCTAAAAATCCCAAACAAACAGGAGATCATCGAAAGTATTTTTCCGCCGCCGCAAGCTTCTGTCTCCGCAAGATCCCATCTGGGGCACGTTCAGGTGCCCAGCTGGAGGTGGGATTCGGATACGGAGGGTTTCTTCATCAACACCATGACCTCTCCGATGATGCGTGAGTAGTTCACCATAGACCTACGGGTCCATAGCTAGTAACTAGATGGCTTCTTCTCTCTCTTGGAACTTCAATACAAAGTTCTCCATGATCTTCATGGAGATCTATCTGATGTAATCTTCTTTTGCAGTGTGTTTGTCGAGATCCGATGAATTGTGGATTTATGATCAAATTATCTATGAATCTTATTTGAGTTTCGTCTGATCTCTCTTATGCATGATTTCATATCCTTGTAATTCTCTTCGAGTTGTGAGTTTTGTTTGGCCAACTGGATCTATGATTCTTGCAATGGGAGAAGTGCTTGGTTTTGGGTTCATACCGTGCGGTGACCTCACCCAGTGACAGAAGGGGTAGGGAGGCACGCATCGTGTTGTTGCCATCAAGGGTAAAAAAGATGGGGTTTTCATCATTGGTTTGAGATTATCCCTCTACATCATGTCATCTTGCTTAAGGCGTTACTCTGTTCGTCATGAACTCAATACACTAGATGCATGCTGGATAGCGGTTGATGTGTGGAGTAATAGTAGTAGATGCACAAAGTATCGGTCTACTTGTCTCAGACGTGATGCCTATATGTATGATCATTGCCTTAGATATCGTCATGACTTTATGTGGTTCTATCAATTGCTCGACAGTAATTTGTTCACCCACCGTGATATTTGCTTTATTTAGAGAAGCCTCTAGTGAACACTATGGCCCCCGGGTCTACTCCTCACCATATTTTCAGCCTTACACTTTTTACTTCATTTCACTTTCCGCCTTCAGATCTCACTTTGCAAACAATCTTGAAGGGATTGACAACCCCTTTGAAGCGTTGGGTGCAAGCTTGTTTGTGTTTGCGTGGGTACTCTTGACTTGACGAGACCCTCCTTCTGGATCGATACCTTGGTTCTCAAACTGAGGGAAATACTTACTGCTCCTATGCTGCATCACCCTTTCCTCTTCAAGGGAAAAACCGACGCAAATAAGAGAAGTAGAAGGAAGAATTCCTAGCGCCAAGGAAGGACTTTTGTTACCGTAGCAAAGCTCTCGTGGACCTACGCTACAATGAAGTCCGGATGTAGACGCACCCAAGTTTCTATTTCTCCCCATCCCTGTTTGAAGATGGCCATATCAGATTCCCCTCCATTGATCCGGCGTAGGATTGCTCTTCTAGCCACCTTTCCAGTTACATAAAACTCAGTTATCTTTTGATTTTCAACCTGTCCTAGGAGCTGACTCGTACTCGTGCAGCTCTGGCCGCCGCTAGATCAGCTTTCCCCCTCCCTCACTCGGTTTCGCTCCGTTCGCCACCCTAGTTTCCATCCCTCCACCCACTCTGGTTACCCCTCGAAGTAACTCGGACACGTCGACAGTGACACCTCACGAGTCTCCTGCCGAGTGGGCTCTACTTCTTGCTACTCCCCCCGCCATATGCTTCAGGCTTGCTCAGCATGTGCCCTTGAGGGAGAGCCCTCGAGGCAGCGGCGTCGCATTTCCTTTTATCCGGAGGTTTCCATTGCATCGTCAACTCATAGACTGAGTCCGAGACTAAGGAGACTCCAACAAGACATGCAG